>NC_058134.1:80268932-80371535 GCF_016433145.1 Gracilinanus agilis
AAGAAAGAAAGAAAGAAAGAAAGAAAGAAAGAAAGAAAGAAAGAAAGAAAGAAAGAAAGAAAGAAAGAAAGAAAGAAAGAAAGAAAGAAAGAAAGAAAGAAAGAAAGAAAGAAAGAAAGAAAGAAAGAAAGAAAGAAAGAAAGAAAGAAAGAAAGAAAGAAAGAAAGAAAGAAAGAAAGAAAGAAAGAAAGAAAGAAAGAAAGAAAGAAAGAAAGAAAGAAAGAAAGAAAGAAAGAAAGAAAGAAAGAAAGAAAGAAAGAAAGAAAGAAAGAAAGAAAGGAAGGAAGAAAGAAAGAAAGAAAGAAAGAAAGAAAGAAAGAAAGAAAGAAAGAAAGAAAGAAAGAAAGAAAGAAAGAAAGAAAGAAAGGTTAGTGGCCTTTTTTTTTTCTTGGAAAAAGGCCTGGTTAGTGAAGCTTCAGAAAATGAAGCAATGACCAGAAAGATTCATCATGACTTCATCAAAAGCAGCTCAGACCAGAATAATCTTGTTTTCTTTTTTAGACAGATAACTAGATCAGGGGAATGCTGTAGGTCTGGTTTACCTAGGTGTTAGCAAAGCATTTGACAAAATTTCTCATGAAGTTCTTTCTGGTAGATAAGATGGAGAGATATAGACTAAAAAATATAGTTAAGTAAATTCAGTGGTAATTGAAAGACTTGTGGGATTCAGAGGTGGTTGAATCAAAGAATAATTATTAATAGTTCATCCAATGGCAATTAGTAATAGTATCCCTAGTGGAGTGTCCTAGGGATTCTGAATAGATGGAATTGTGATTAAATTTTGAAGATATCAAGCAAGAAGGGAATGATTAAAAAGAAGATGTATGACAAAGTCTAGATATAACAAAATCTATATATGTTAGAACTTTGTGCTGAATATAATATGATGAAATTACTAGGGATAAGAGGAAAATCTTACATATAGATACAAAAAATCAGCTTTCTATAAAGTGAAGTAGATATGACTATACAACTGTTTGTTTGGAACAAAAAGTATAGGCTATGGCTCAGAAAGGAAACAAGTATTTTAAAAATTCCTGTTATATTCCATGCACTCTGCTAAGCACTTTACAAATACCACCTTTGATCCTCAAAACAACCTTATGAGGTAGGGGCTCTTATTCCCATTTTACATTTGAGAAAATTGAGTCAGACTGAAATTAAGTGATTTGCTCAGCAACAGAGCTAACCATCTGAAGTCAGATTTGAACTCAGATCTTCTTGATTCTAGGTCTAGTGTTCTATCCACTGAACTACCTAGCTATCTTGACCTGAAGTGCAGGTTTTATCTGAACCAAGGCTGGTTGAGTCGAATGGATCAATAGCACCTAGTGAAGTGCCCAGATATCTGAAGGCATTGGGAGACTTTGGTTCAATAGTATCCAATAGATGACCCAAATCTCTGGAGCTTGTGAGTTTCTCCTAGGAACATCTTCACTTGCATGCCATCTAGACCTATATTAAAAGTGTGAAAAGGTTCTGAGATCCCATGGAAATAGTCAAATTAATGACAACAAATAAAAGGCAGGGTTTTTTTTTGTAAACATAAAGTCTCTTTATTTCACTAAAATGCATTTTAGAAATGATAAATAATCTCTCCTAATTATAAAATTTGTTATACTCAAATTAATTCTACAGTAAATTACGTTTATTATACAATAAAATAGCCCTTTTGTCCAACAACATTTTTAACAATCTAAAAACATGTTGTTTCTTTTGTTCAGATTATGGCACACAACTATACCATCCCATTAATCTAAATATATTTAGTTAGTGATCATTTTAAAATTAATTTTACTTTTTAAACTCAAAACTTAAACCTCAGAATTTAAGAGCATTTCCAGGTACATAGTAGAACACTGGAAATAAATTGTACATTAAACCATAAACCTTCACTTTACACTCTTTGTTCTTCTTAATAAAGGTATAATCAATTCAATGTATTATTTTTTGAGTTGATTTTTAAATTTTTATTATTTATTTTTATATGTTATATACAACAATATAATATATAACATAATGATAATATAGATAATTTGTTACAAAAATAATAATTTATAATAAATATGCTTATCTAAGAGATAAGAATAATAAATATGCTTATTCAATGTCTGTTCTGTTCTACTGATCTACTTTTCAATTTATTAGTCAGTACTAGATAGTTTGGATACTTACTGCTTTATAATATGTTTTGAAATTTGGTATTACTGAATCATGTAACCATGGAAAATTTTTCTAAAAAAAAATAATTAAAAAATAAATTTAATATTTCTTTTATTTACTAAATTTAAAATTTTAATAATTTTTCTTTTTTCCTTATTTTATCATTTGTCAGGTTTTATTAATAAACAATCAACCTAGAATACCTTTCCTCTGGGTGAAGCCCTCACTTCACACAGGTAAGCCCTAGACTTATTGTCTTATTGTGAATGACTTCACCTCATAAGAAGAGAGACTAAAATTCTGGAAGTTTCTCTGGAAGTTGATTCTCCCTTGCCCTTCCACCATTTTCCCCTATGTCTGTAAAGTGTAGAAAACTTTCAATCTCAATAAAGGACAAAGACTACACAAGCTATATTAATCTCTGTACTACTTCTGCTGTATCTCTTGATTGGTTTCAGAACACCTCTCCTTGAGGAAGTACTAAAAACAAATCCTTTGGGAAAGAGAGATTTGGTTCAACCAAACTTCCAAACCTCTGCCACTAGTCCAATGTTACTTGCTTTTTTACTTATACCATCTAACTTGAACCAGGAATTCTTCCCCATTCTGCTGTTGACTCAATATACTTCTAACGATCATGAGGTTTTCTCTTTTTTTTTTTTTCTGGGGCTGCATGGCTCCTTCCTGAACATTATTCCCAGGGTACATCATAGTTTTAGGTTGGTTTTGCTTTGGATTTCCTCCCTGATTCTGTCTCCCTGTCTTTTACTCTCCAGACATCCATTTAGAGGCCAAGTCAAAGTGCAAAGTTCAGAGAAATGATTTGCTCTGATCATCAACAATTTTTAATGGGGCACTAAAGAGAGAAGAATACCATGGGCAAAGTAGATTTCCAAATTATTAAGGAGATATTGTCAATGGTGAGACAAAAGCCCGGTCTTTGCTAATTTTATAAATAAGAAGTTAGTCATGACAAAGAATTAATATTAGCAAGGGAATCTCATAGAAGGACAATACAAAATTCTACCAACCCCTGCCAATTACGCCACAGGATGCCTATAGGGACAATGACCTGTAGATTCTTATCAGGATATTTCTATGGGAATTTGGCATGTATCCCTAGTATCAGGCAGACCACTCAGTGCACAGGAATCGTCCTTTTTCCTGCATATCTTTGCTAATACTTATTTCCCTTTTCTACATCTCTCCTCTGTGATCTGAAAGAATCCATAACCACAAATAAAGTCCTTTCAATGGTGCCCTCATCACAATCCATGGGTACTCGTTATCCTTAAAAAAAGAAAATAAAAGTGTTGTTCAAAAGTCTAGACCTCTCATAATTGGGAAACCTTGTTGCTTACTCTCATCTCATTTAGAACTAAATAATTATGTACTATTTCTCTAGACTCCCATCTAACTTGGTTGTTGGAAGTCTGATTCAATTTGGACATAACTAGCACAGAAATTTTAAGCCAAAAACATAAATCAGCTATCTTAGACAAATGTGCTCCATGAATGGAACAGTGGTGTCAGATCCTGGATATGGTGCAAAACTTTTTGAACAAATTTTAACTAGGGGAGAATGTGGAGGGTTTGAAGTAGAGAAAAAATCTTGCTAATATCTCCTTATGGAAGTAAGATTCCCTTGATAAGGTTCAAAATACTTTTCATTGGGATTGTGAGTTGGGCACTAGGAAGATTTAGGGTGGGGAGATGAAGTTGGTTACTACAGATTTGAGTGATTTCCACTTTAGAGAGGTCCCTACTCAGATAGTATTTTATGTCTGGGGGACTATAAATTGATATGAATATAGAATGCATAGAAAGGAAGGTCAGTTTGAATCTCTAACAATTCTGAATACTTTCCTGTCAGCAGAGCAGGTAGAGAATCTGATTAGTACTTTAAGTCTGGAGCACTATATAGATCCCTATGAAGGATTCTTTTCTGACCCCTTCTTAAAACCCTAAAAGTCAAAAGTATCATGAAGGATTCCTGATTCCATGGTCTATATTCATAATGAAAACCAAGCTCAAGTGAGCTTTTGCCCTTCTTTTCCATGGGACATTTCTTGGGAAACTTACCAGTTGAAGATGTTTCTTGATTCTCTAGCAACCCTGAGTGCTTTCTTCTACTAAAGTGAGGGTGGAGATCAGCTAAGTCAATATTATAAATCTGGGAGTCACTGTGTAGCTCTCTGATATAGTGTGGCTCATCAAAGAGTATTTGACTCTTTTTATCCTGAGTACTTTTCCTTAATAAGGTAACCTCAACTGCAAATTTTGCTCTGAGTCTGAAGTACTATACAGGATTCTAGGAAAGGCAGAGGTCCACTAGAGAGGAAAAGATATGTCTTGATTGTTCATGGCCTTATGTATGAGTCCTTTTTGTTTTAAAAAATTTGGGCCAAGATAAAACATTCTCTGTTAAAAATGTTAGCAACTGAAAGAATTTCTGTCTTATCTATAGGCACCAAGGGATATGTTTGACTCTGTTGCTTCTAGATTCTAGGTAGGGTAAAATGGCACTTCCTGGTGTTCCCAGGGGAAGACTAAGTAGAGGTAGGAATCAAAAAGTGTATCTCTCAAGATTGAAACCTACCCCTGTGAAACACTGGGTTCTAGTCACAAAGGCCTAGAGGTTTTGGTGGATTTCAAGCCCAGGAAGAGTCAATTCATTATTATATGACAGCCTTTAAGCTAAATATCTCAAGCTTACATTTAAGAGAAGCATAGCATTAAGGCATAGGAAACAGACAGTGCCACTGTACTCTACAGGAATCACAATATACCTGGGATACTATTTTCAGTGCTAGGTGCCACAGAGCAGGAATGATGGATATGTTGAAAACTATTCAGATGAGCTTAATCAGACCTTAAGAGCATACCATATGAGGATCTTTTAAAGGGAATGGAGATGGTTAGCTTAGAGAACAGCAGACTTAGGAGAGGTATAATTGTTGTCTTCAAGAATCTGAAAAGCTGTAATGTAGGTGTGGGAAGAAAGAGATTCCGCCAAGTCCCAAAGAAAAGAATGTAGACAGTCAAATTTTGATTTAAGGTATGTCAAATTTCCTAGTGATTATAGTGACAAAGAAGGAAAACTCGTCTGCCTTGAGAAGTAGATTATCCCTCACTGTATGATTTCAAGGATTGAATGGCCAGTTGGAAGATATGATCTTAAGGGGATCTTTGCTCTGAAATAGGTGGGGTTAAATGTCCCCTGATTTTCTATACAACTTGGGGCAAGAGATAAATGCCAAGATTTGGAAAATTTATGTATAGAGATGGTCACTGAAGCCATGGCGTAAATTATTTTTAAAGAAGAGATAAAAAAGTAAAGAGAAGAGGGGCACAAATGGTCCTTTATTTTGCCTTGCAGGTGGAATGCACACCTTGTCTATTGAAGCTCTCATGACAAAAGGAAAGGCATCCTCAGTTTGCTTCTTTCTCTATAAAATCAGCTTTGTTTATGCATCATTAACTGGAGGAGGGGGAAAGAAACTTTCAGCTCAGGTGTTCAGAAACCTTGCTTAATTGAAAATCAATTGGAAATGAAGATAAATGCCTATCTGAAACTTTAACATGAGTCAAGGGGGAAATATAATCTGATTTTAAACAGCCTGGTTTAGATATTCTTTTTTTTATATATCTGTTGAGTAACACGGGCTCCACCTGTACTATATGGGCAAACCCAGCTGGGTCTGAATTGAGCTCATATAGCCTCAGTTGGCAAAATGAATACTCTAAAATATGTGTGTGGGAGAAATTGTAATGTTATTATGATCCTGCATGAGAGCAGATAAGGGAAATTCATTTGTGATATACAAGTTAGGATCCACCTTTTCCAGGATTTTGAACCTTTTTGAATATTCCTTGCTGGCATATTGAATATGTAATCTGGAGTGAAGGTGCACTGCAGATTTCCAGACCACTTCAAATTCAAGTTAGTTCTACTCTTGTACCTCTTCCAAAGTATTCTTTGACTCTATTATAACCCAATGAATAGAGGTCAAGCTCTTTTGCATCAGAACCTTTCAGGACCATTTAGGACCTTCTTCTATCAATTGTCACAACATTCTCTTTCTGGACTGATCTTTTATTATTGCCCCATCCATACCCTCACTGCCATTTGATCTCTGTGATCAAGCCAAACTGTAATTTGTAGCAAAAAATCCTGTAAACAGAATTTCATATGCTAGAACAGAGTTTCTTAATTTGAGGTCCATAGTCAATTTCAAGAGGGTCTGTTGCTTTTGTTGGGAAAAAAGTTAAATCTTCATTTTCATTAACCTTTAACTAAAACTTAGCATTTCACTCATTTATTTGAAAGATTTTCCACAGCCATGACATCCCTATCATATAGAAGCAACTACAAAAGCATGACTTTTTTGTTATCTTTTATTTTGTTTTGATTTTTACAAAACATGCCAGAGGAGACTACATTTTAGGAATCTGGATGGGCAATCAATAGAGCTCATTTGTTAGGTTACATTCTGCCGACATGTACCAAAATGGATATATATGCCTAGAAATGCACAGGTGAAGAGTAGATTGGATGATGTTGTTTTTAATGATCCTGACCTTCTTCCTGAAATGAAGATCTATCTTTTAAGCAGTATTTTAGCAGGAACTCAACAGCATGGATTAAAACTTGATAATCAATCAAAGCACATTGTGGGCTTGGGTAGGCTACAGAATCTTACAAATGAGAAACCACATGAGAAAAATGGTGTGGATCATTCCAAAATCAAAATATTCAAATGAAACAAAAAACTCAAAGCTAAAAAGCTGGAGTGGAGAATAACTTGTGGATAGTCTGAGCAGCAAGTCATGGCTGGCGGTTGCTTTGAAGGAAATACCTATAATGATCAGATCCACTGATATATTGCAATATATCAAATTATATTAAATGAGTGTTGTATTCTTCAATGTAGTCATTTTTGGAAGCAACATGCATCTTCATTAAAATGTTCATCATATGTGTCACTGAGGCAAAGAAGTGACTCCTGATTCTTGGAAACTATGCCCATAAAGGTCTAGTAATGGCTGGTTGAGCTTAGGTGGAAATGCTTCAAATATTATTTCAGTGATATATTGATGGTTTGTGGTCTAAAGATCAGCCTAAGTTCAGAAGCACTCATTATCTGATTATTATGAATAACTCTTTTTTAAAAAAGTATAAAATGGGTTTTATTTTTTATTACTTTTCCCCAATTATATGTCAATATAAATTTAATGATCATTTTCTAACATTTTCCAATCTATATTCTCTCTTTACCTTCTACTCTTCCACCTTCCCCAAAACAACAAGTAATATGATATAGGATATATTGCATGTATGTTTTAACATTTGATCCATATTTCCATAATTGTTGCATTGTGAAAGAAGACATATATCACCTACTTTAGAGAAAAATTCATGGAGAAAATTGAAGCAGCTCTTAAAAACCATCTACTAGATTACTGAAGAGTTACAGTTTCTGTCCGTGGAGGGAATATCCACACTAATAACATTGGAAATCTTTGACAAAAAAAATGGTATCTGTTGATAGCACTATTTTTAATGGACAACATCAATACCTTTTATCAGCATTTCTCAAGGAAATATGGTCAGAAGATAATTTAGGATTTGAAATATGATGTAGAAACCATACATGCTGGTCTAAGAGGCCTTTAGGTGATAGATACTACCAAGACAGGTAGGAGATTTAGTGTATTTTTTCATATCACTATGAATTAAAGAAATGTAAGTTAAAACAACTCTGAGGTATCACCTCACACTTGTCAAATTGGCTAATATAACAGAAAATGAAAATAATAATTGTTGGAGAGGATGTGGAAAAATTGTGACACTAATGCACTGTTGGAATTGTCAACTAATTTAATCATTGTGGAGAGTAATTTGGAATTTTGCCCAAAGGGCTATAAACCACCATATACCTTTTGACCTAGTAATACTGCTACTAGGAATATATCCCAAAGACATTTTAAAAAAAAGAAAAGGAAAAGACTCTACATATACAAAAATTACGTATAGCAGGCCTTTTTATAGTAGTAAGGAATTGGAAACTGGAGGGATGCCCATTAATTGGGGGACTGCTGAACAAATTGTGGCATATGATTTAATGGATTTCTTTTTTTCTAGAAGAAATGATGTGCAGAATGATTTCAGAAAAACCTGGAAAGACTTACATGAATGGATGCAAAGTGAAATGAGCATAACCAGAAGAACATTGTACACAGTAACAGCAACAGCAACAACTATGAATGATAACTCTTCTCAGCAATACAATGATGAAAGAAAATTCTGAAGGACTTTTGGTGAAAAATGCTATCTACCACCAAAGAAAGAACTGATGAAGTTTGAATGCAGATTGTAGCATGCTTAATTTTTTTGACCTTTTTTCTTTTACAACACAGCTAACATAAAAATATGTTTTGCATGGATATATGCATATTATATATAATTTCTTGCCTTCTCAAAGAGGGAAGAAGAAGGAGAGAGGGAGAGAATTTGGAAATCAAACATTTTTAAAATTATTTTTATATGTAATTGTAAAATTATTTTAAAATTAAAAAAGGGAAATTTAAAGTAAAATGGAGAACTTAAGTGTTTCTTCACTGAAAAAATTATTTTATGTAAATATAATAAAATTGAATTCAAAATACACAAGGAAATTTCAGGCAAAAATCCAAGGCAACTTGACTGGAGCAGAGAGTTTAGTAGAAGAGTATAAATTGACATTAAAAAGACAGATTAGGCTGAATTGTAGAGTTTATTGAATGCTAGGCTTTAGAATTTAGAATTTATATTATAAGCAGGGGGAAATAGCAGTACCCACAATCATTTCTACCAGTGCTTATGATTGTAATAGAGACATATGTAAAAGGAATTCAAGGTCTAATGCTGCAAAGACCGTCCGGATTTCTAAAGTACAAAATTAGTTGAGGTTGGCAATAAAGGCAAAGGTCAATAAAAAGGACATTTTAAGATATAATGGGACAAAACGGAGGATCAAAGAAGCAAGAAAATTGCTGCTCAGGAAAGATGAGAAAATGATAACAGGCAGTAAGAAGAAAGTAAAGCCATTCAACTCATATTTGCTTTCATTTCTTTTCCCTGCCAAGAATGATCTATGCATTGGAGACAACAGAGCAAAAATGGCTAGCAGGGTGTTGAAACTTAAGAGAAATAAGGAAATAATAAGAGCAAACTTAGCTGTCTTTGATAAATTTAACTCACCAAATTCAGAGAAAATATGTTACAGGTCACTGAAAGAACTTGAATATGTGATTGCTGAACCACTATCTGTAATCTTTAAAAGGTTTTGGAGAATGGCAGAGGTACAGCAGGATTGGAGAAGGTCGAAAGTCAGATTTTCCAAGGAAGAAGAGAATGGAGTTTGCAAACTATTAGCCCATTTGACTTCAATTCTTGGAAAAAATTCCAGGACATATTAAGGAGAAGGTTAATGAATATCTAAAAAAAAAGGAAGCAGTGATTACTAAGAGACCTCAGAGCTTCACCAAGAATAGACTATTCCAACATGATTCTATTACCTTTTTTTTTTTTTTTTTTTTGACAGGATAACCAGCCTGGCAGGTCAACAAAATGCCATTGTCAGAGAAGATTTCAGGAAAGTTCTTGACAAAGTGCCTTGTGAAATTGTGGCAGACAGGATGGAGAAATATGGGATAGATGGTAGCACAGTTAGGTGGATCTAAATAAAATGAGTTGAATGTCTAGAATTAAAGAGTAGTAGATTAAGGGCTTGTTGTCAACTTGAAGGAAAATTTCGAATTCAATGTCCTTATATTTGTGCTGTTTAACCAATGACTTAGATAAAAGTATGGCATATTTTAAACGTGACAGGAAGCTAGGAGGGCTTTAATTATTTATACAAAGGACTCTCTCTGAGACTTAGCTACTATCAGCAGTACAAGGATCCAGGACTTAAGACAAAGAATGCTACCCACCTCCAGATAAAGAACTATGGAAGTAGGAATGTAGATCGAAGCACATGAATTTTCACTTGTTTATTTTGGTATTGGGGGTTTGCATTTCTTAAGATTATTCACTTACAAAAATGAAAGACATTGAATTTTTTTTGTGTGATAATACATGTATAACCCAAATGGAATTGCTTCTAGCTCTGAGGTGGGAGGTGGGGAGGGAAGGAAGGAGGGAGAATATTTGGATCATATAACTTTGAAAAACTTATGCGGAAATTTGTTATTGCATGTAATTGGTAAAAAAAACACCAAAAAAAAGAGGAATCTTTATATAGATACCTACACACACATACACACACACACATACACAAAGAGAGAGATCTTTGTGTAAAGCATTATGTATATATGTTTGTGTGTGTATCTATCTATCTATCTATCTATCCATCTATCTATCTATCTATCTATCTATCTAAATATATATGATCTTATTTGATCCTCACAACAACCCTGGTAGGTACGTACTACAGTTATTAAGAATCAGAATTTAAAGATTTCAAAGAGATCTTGATAGACTAGCATATTAAGCCAAATCTAAAAGGTTGAAATTCAGTAGAGATTAATGTAAAGTTTTACACTTAGATTTGAAAAGTCAGATAAAGATTGATGGTATGTGGTAGAGAAGTATGGTTAGATGACAGTTTATATGCAAACAATCTGGGACTTTTAGAAATGCAAAGCTAAAAATAGAAGTCAACAATGATATGAGGTAATGCGATTTTAGGCCTTAGTAAGAGAGACACTGTCCAAAACAAGCAAGGTTATTGTCCTGCAATACTCTGTTCTGGTCAGAGTATATCTGACATAATGTGATCATTCTGCTTCTGGATACTAATGTTTAGGAAAGGAAATGATAAGTTGGAGAGGGATAGAAGAGGGAAGTGGCTGCCATTGTAATGTGCTACCTCATTTACTACTCAAGCTTCCCAGCTGGAAATCTACCAAGGAGTCTCCCCATTTAGGAACATGATTGTATAAATGGTAATTCATTTTTTACATGATATTTCTGTCTTCCATTACCACTGACCATTCTGTCTCTGATTCCAATTCCCTGAGGGAGCTCTTCCTAGAAGATACCATTACAAGGGCCACTTTCAAATGTTGGATTTGCAAAATAACATTAGGACAATTTTAATCTATGAATTTCTCTATGTTTCTTTCTCCTGTCCTAAACAAAGCAATTAAATTCTTAAATTCTAACCCTCCATTTCTTTAATCCTTATGAATTAGTCAAGTCAAGCCTTTTTCATCTGCTATTATTCCTAGAAGAACTCTCTCATTTCTGAATAGGTCAGATCTATTCTTGAAAGTAATCCCTTGGAGGATGGTGAAAAATGTTGGTTGACCTATAGCATTAAACAATGTAAAAGGTGGTACTTGAAATGGAAAAAGTTGGAGATATTGAGGGAGATCATTTAAGGAAAGATAGACAGCTCATAGAAAGGCACAGAGGTAAGAAAGGGCGGGATAAGATAAGAGAATGTTGAATAGTCCAGTGTAGTTTGGAACTAAGTTCAGTTATGTTCATGCATCATCAGAGAGGTTGGGCACCGTACTGATACTTCAATGCACCAGCTATGTCATCAGTGGATAATCTGTAGTTAACTGTGCAGATTATAATCCACCCATGATTTTGTGCAATCCTTGCCTTTGATATCATGTACATTCTTTCATGGTGGGACCCTACTCTAGGTCTTTTGACTTGTATGTAGATACCAGAAGGGCACAACCATCAGTAATTCCTTGCTCTTACCACATGACTGAATCACCTTTGTTTCTGGTTGCAGTTCTTATTGATGAGGTCCTTTACACAGCTTCTTTTGATAACTTCTTTATTGGTGATATGTTGTAGGCTCTGTGCATCTTCTATGCAACTCTCCATTGTCCTTTGTGCAACCTTTATCTTTAATTTTTATTAGTATTCAATGATTTACAATCCATAAAACGTCAACTATAAGAATATTGTTGATAAAAGATAAGCCTTGGTTTTAGTGAAAAGCTTTAGGCCTCTAGAAGCAGTGAAAAATTTTCTATTTTCCTCCTCCTGTTCAATTGGATATTAGGTTAATTATCCATTAGCCATAGTTTCTATCCAAGACATATGTGCCAATGGAACAACTCTATGGTTGTCCATCCAGCTTTCTAAATCTGGATCACTTTTCATCCATTCATTTTTTTCCTTTGTATCTAGTAAGACAGAACACTTTTGAATAATAGTGGGTCTCACTTATGAAAGAAGGAAGGAATCATTTATTAAGTGCCTACTATGTGCCACATACTATGTTATAAATGCTTTATAAATATTATCTTATATAATCCTCATAGAAACCCAGAAAGGGAGGTACTGCCAGTGATCCTCATTTTATAGTTAAGGAAACTGAAGCAGAGGTTAAGTGACTTGTCCAAGATCACATATTAAGTGTCAAAGGTCAGATTAGAACTCAGGTCTTCTTGAGTCCAGAAAACACTTCAGTAGTCCAGGTTTTGAAAAAATCAACAAAATGATATTGGGAAACGGGACTTTATAAGGAATTCCTATGAATTTGAAATTGGTTTCCACATCCTTTATTACAGTGGCAAACAATTTTGGTGAGCCTGAATTTCCCTTTTTATGTCTTGCTTGATACTAATATTCAGAGAACTGCCAATTAGGAATAATAATGGCTAACTTTTATATAGCACTTATTATGTAACAGCATCTATATTAACTACCTTATAATTACTATTTCATTTTATTCTCATGAGAATCCTAGGAAGTAGGTGTTATTATTAGACCTACTTTACAGATGAGGAAACTGAGGCAGTCAGAGGGTAAGTGACTTGCCCAGAGTCACAGGCTGCAGGTGTCTGAGGTCAGATTTGAAATTGGGACTTCAATCCTAACACTGTGTCCACTGTACCACCTAGACGCCAATCAAATTTATCTCTGTTACATCTTTAAAGGAATCTTATATAATTTTTACAAATGTACAGATGAAACTTTGGTGGAGCAGAAATGTTTATAATACATTTTGCCCTATCAAATAAATTATCACTGTAAGTGGTGAGGGATCTATTTGACTAACATTTTTAAAGCACTTTCATGTTTATAAAATACTTTCCAAATATATTATTTAATCTTTACAATAATTTTTGGAGGTAGATGATATTATTTTACTTTTATAGTTGAGGAAACTGTGACAGAGAGAGGTCAAGTGACTTCTCCAAAGTCACTTGGATAGTTAATATCTGTGATTGGATTTGAACTCGTGTCTTTTTGAATCCAGGTTCTAGCAATCTTGTCTTCTGTGCCTCCTAGCTCCCTCTGCATCTCTATCTGTAAATATCTGTATTTGTATCTTTACTGGTATTTCATTTATATATATGTATACCTCTACCTACTTAGCTACAGTCACTCTTTTTTTTAACACTTACTTTCCATCTTAGAATCAATACTAAGGCAGAAGAGAGGTAAGAGTAGGCAGTGGGGGTTAAGTGACTTGCCTAGGGTCACCCACGTAGGAAGTGTCTGAGGCCAGATTTGAAAACAGATCCTCCCATCTCTGGTCCTGACTCTCTATCCACTGAACCACCTAGCTGCCCCCAAGCCACAGTCACTCTTAAGGAACTTCTACTCAGGTATGGAAGGATAGTATTCTGTATTAATAGAGGAAATACTTCCACCAGGGATATCAGAGATCTTGTATATTATTCAGGCAAGTTCGAATCTGATATAGTCTGATATATGTCTACACATATATTTATAAATTCTTTCTTTTGGGAGATTACTACTATGTGAAAAATTGCATAGTTCTATGCTAACATAATTTAATTTAATTTAATTTAATTTTAGAAAATCAATATTCTATCTCTGTAGTCTGAAATTGGGCATGATGGGTTAGTCTGAGGACCTCTGGCCCAAATATCAGATTACTCTATATCAATTCTTGGTTCTGCTGCTAACTTTTTGTGAGTCAATTATAGGTACATGACACTTCTCCATGCCTTGGTTTGTTACTTGGAAAATGTGGTTTTTTCCTGATTATTCTTTGGGAATGTAATAATGATGTTTGTGTTTAAATCTATGAAGCATTTGAGCCCTGGACAATAAGCCACATATAAATACTACACAGTGTTATTTTTCCTATTCATGTCTGATATTATTTATAGTAGAATCTTCTTTTAGTAAATCACAAAAGCTACTATTGGGATTCTACCATGCATAAAAGGCTCTCTTCTTGAGCTTCTCTGATATTTTTCTAGAGCCTTTCCTATGAAAGGAAGGTTGAACTCTTAATCAGGTATTGCTTAGGTTCAACTTTATTTTTCTAGTTTTTTTATATAAACAGTTCTCTTGGGAGTCAACATATTAGACTATTCAACTTTCTAGTGCTCAGTCTAATCTTCAGGTTCCATAATTTGCATCCTCAGACATTTCTATGTGCTATCAGATTCTCAAGTTCTCTGAATTCTGTTAAGGCTGTTCAAGAACTGGGTATCTTGCTTAATCTCTAAGCAGATATAATAGAAGCCTTGAGAGAAGTGAGATTGACTGAGTAAGGAAATAATGCATAATCAGTTCAGAAAGAGAGAGAAGGGGAGATAAGGATCATGATATCAGAGTCCTGGGACATCTCATCCAACCTCTTCATTTTATAGACAAGGAAGCTAAGGCTAAGAAAGATTAAATGATTAGCCCCTAATTATATTTGAAGGGAGTGTAAGAGGCAGGATTCAAACTCTGGTTTTTGGACTCCAAGTTCATCACTCTTAAGTTTCTTCCTCTGCAAGAATGGGAAACAAGAGGAGACAATGGAAAGAACTATCATTATTTCCGTCAAATTTCTTGCCCAAGACCTTCCTTTCTTAATAGAATTTTTCAAAGTGTGTTGACATTAGGAATAAATAACATTTGGATAAAGACCATCTTGCTGGGGTACGGGATAGGATTAAAAATTACCTAATAATCCCCCTCTCCCAAAGCCCTTTTTTTTGTGGTTGGGTTAAATATAGATACAGATGATCATATTTTCAACCTCAAACTTGGTATGCTTCATCTGACAAAGGCAATTCTTTTTGCAAAGCCTCCTTAAAAATGCCCTTTCCTTTGTTGAAATTGGAATTCATCATCTGTACAGGGAGGATCTAAGAAGAGGAAAATCAAATCCAATTCTAACATCATTTATTTTGAGCCTCCAATTACTGGCTTCACCATTCTTTCATAGGAGGCAAATAGAGGAAAAAAGAATTAGCACAAATCCTCTGATGTTGGTCTCTGTTCAAATTCTAAGCAAAAATGCCACTCTATTAGCACTGGAGCTTGGAACAATAAACTCTAAGAGACTGTAGTGCAACAACAGCCAAAAAAAAAAGCTTTTAGCTATTTGGTAAATTATTAATCATTCTGATCTATCCTTCTTGACATCAACAAAGCCAGATAAGTGATGGTTCAGAATCAATTTGTCACGGGCCAGTGTGTACTCGGTGACCTACTTGGTCTGTTATATAGGTCAGACTTGGATTTGATGCTCTGATAACACTTGTGTGCAGAAATATATGAAGAAGGTTGTTTTTCTCCTTTACTAGCAGCCTTCATATTCTAAAGTCAGAGCCACAAGCATGCAGGCAATTTAGAACTTGGGAAAACAGTAGCAGAGGTGGTGCTTGGGAAGCTCTCTAAGCACAGAAGATTGAACATGGGTGGTGTCACTCAATGGACCCTCAGAGAGTGGGATGCTAGACTGCAGAAGAACACCTTGGAAAAGCAGTCTACTTCTGTTCTGGCTGCTGATCCTGGAACGAAGGAGATCTGGTCAAGAGAAATGGAAATGAAAGGACTATGGACTTAAAGTTAAAATACACGAATCCATTTTATAACAATAAGCATCGATGGCAGTAATCTACGCTGGGGGGGGGGGGAAACTGGAGGAAAGTTAGTTAGGCAGTACAGTAGATAGAGTACTGGGTCTGGAGTCAGAAAAACCTGAGTTCAAATTCAGCCTCAGACATTAGCTTTGTGACCCTGGGCAAGTCATTTCATATGTGTCTGCCTCTGTTTCCTCAAATATAAAATAAAAATAATAATAGCACCTTGCTGTTGGGCTTGTTGCGTGGATCAGATGAGATGATACTTATAAAGTACTTGGCACAGTACATGACATAGAGTAGGCACCATATAAATGGTATTATTAATCCTTTTGAAGAGTGCCTGTGGAGGAGCAACTTTGTTGCTGATGTCTAGGTTTTGCTTTTGTCTTATTAGCATCCATCATATTGCCTTGCATTTGATGCAGTGGGAAGAGTACCGGATGCCGCTTACTTTCAATATGGTGCTACATCCTTAACTTCTTTGACTGTAAATTATAAAGGCAGCTAGGTGATGCAGTAGATGGATAGAGGCATTTGGAATTAGGAAGATCTTAGTTCAAATCTTACTTCAGATATGAATTCTGAGACCCTGGAAAAGTCATCTAATTTCCCTGAGCTACAGTTCCCTTGTTCATAAGCTAGGGACAAGAAGAGCACCCATTTTACAGGTTCGTTGTGAGGACCAAATGAGATAACATACGTAAAACCTTTCCCAAATCTTTAAGTGCTCTATAAATGCTAGCTACTATTCTTCTCAGGCTCCTTTGCTGTAAAATCAGAGGACCTAAGATTTAGATGCTTTAGAAATATTTGTTGAATGGTGAATAAATGGAATGAGTACTCTTAGAATTTTTTTTTAAAGCCAGCATGTTAATAGAGTTAAAAATAACCCCCACTGGATTTCCCTTTTGAGGCTCAATTCCTGATCTCTAAGTGGAAGCCCCAGATTGGAACGAAAGCAAGAGCTGAAATGTCTTCACCCTTTTAACAAAAGGACTCATAACAAACCCTGTCGATTATAAATTCATAAGGCAGATAACCAAATCGAATCTGTGGCTTGTGGTAGCCAGAGGTAGTGAGTGTCTATTTGCTTGTACGCCTCATGGGGTTCTGCTGGGCTAGTTACACTTCATAGCTCTGCTCAGTCACTGGTTCAAATGTGTAGCTACAGAGAGCCAGCCAAGCTATTTGGAAGGCATTCAAATTGTGAAGCTTTGCCCAGCTTGCTGTTTTCAAGGCACTGGGGCTGCTGCTGCTGGTGTGTTCTATTTCACAATCCACTGATGGAATGTGTCCTTTGGTGTGCAAGGGCTTATCTGAAATGGCTAGGATATGAGCAGCAACAGCGGACATCTGACCTTTAACCAAGGGAAGGAGATAGTTATGACCTGCCTGCCTTGGGAACTAGCACGTACACTCTCCTATAGGTCTCTCGTACCTGCTTATTCTCCTTTTACCTCGATGACTCAGAGAATATAGATTCTTTTCAACTGGGAGTTTGAAGAACTTAGATTTCAAGCTAGTCCATCCCCTTTATTTTTTTTTCCAGATAATAAAACTGAAAACTGAAACCCAGAGGTTTGGTCAAAATCACATAGATATTAAGCTGCAGAGGGAACCAGCATTCAAATTCAGGTTCCATACATTGTGAATAGAACATACTCTCCACTGCCCCCAAATGACTACTGCTTTCTTTTAAAAAATTTGAGGCACTAACAAGAGTATATTTTCTTTTCTTCTTAACTGCCTGATTCTTTTCTTCTCCCTCAAAGAAAAATAAAACTACTGTCACAAATATGCATGATTAAGCAAAACAAATTATCTTTATTGGCATGTATGTTGCATTCTGCACCCTCTCTATCAGGAAGTGGGGTGGCATATTTCATAATCAGTCCACTGGAATCATGGTCAGTCAATGTTTTTTTTTTCTTTAGAAATGTTATTGTAGAAATGGTTCTTTGGTTCTGCTCACTTCACTCAGCATCAATACTCTTTTCTAACTTTATGGTGTTGGTTAACTCATCAACCTTAAGGTGTTTGAACTCCTTTTCCAATTCGTGAAAAAGAGAACTGTCTTAACCTCTGGGAAGGTTTAAACTCTCTCCTAAACCATCAATTTCACACTCAAAATAAGTAGGCTAGCACCTTCTACCAGCCTTCTGGTGCAAGTGATGGCTCGGCTCCAGAAAGGAAGCTTTCTGATGATTTCCCTTCCAAGGGAAAATGACCTGCCAATCCCATCACCATGTGCTATGTGTTGAACAGAGCAAGCCCAGAATATCCTCCAAAAGTCTTGCCATTAACAGCTTGCTGACATTCAAATAGAAGCTCTAGATGTTTGCTATTAAGAGATGACTTAAAAAAACGCAACTAAAATGTAATGACGTCCCTTCCTACTATGTGCTGAACGTTCTATTTTAATGGAAAAACATTTATTTCTCCCTGCCACAGGGAAAAAAAAATACATATAGCTTGTTTTCCAATAGGCACATATTTGTATGCTTGTTAATATTCAAGAAACAAGAGAGTGTGGCGGTTTCAAATTCATGAGGGAGTCAGACTGAATGATGCCTTCTTCCAGGCATTCTCCAGATATTCTCTCAGCCAGCTTCACCTTGAGTGAAATCCAGATTACTAGCAGGTAGAATCCTGAACTTGGGAGTGATCCACCTAACCAAGATGACTTTTTCTTTTTGTATGTTGTATAAAACTTCTAAACAAGGCTGCAGACAGAACGCCAGGTCTCATTTGCCTTAAGAAATACAAGAATTTTTATTTAGGATTCTAAATTTGACAGACATAGTTTATTCCAATAAAATCATATGGCTCAGAGCAGCTTGGTGGCTTGGTGGATAGAGAACTAGATCTGGAGAAGGTCCTGAGTTCAAATCTTATACTTCCTAGCTATGTTATCCTATTGCCTAATTCTTACTACTCTTCTGCCTATCAATTCTAAAACAGAAAGTAAGGTTTAGGTTTTTTTTTAATAATCATATGGCTCACACTATATATTGAGAACTCTGATCTTCTTATCTCAGTCACCAGTGGAATGGGCAAAAGAGGTTAGAAATCACTGCTTAAGCTTGATCTGTTTGAGTATGCTGAGTTGTTGGCCAAGCCTATGCTAAATGACTGCCAAATGCCACCTCCACTAATGAATGGTGGATCCCCTGGAATCTGTGCCTAATCAGAAAAATTAATATCAATATTAAGATAGACCATGAAAATTACTGTCTCCATAATCAGTTCATAGAGTAAAACTGTAGACCTGTAGGTAGGACAAATTTTTTTTAACATTTTACCCCTTCAATCCCATTTTATTTCTGGATGTTTCAGATTCTTCTCATTTTTTTTTGTTGTTCATTGTAATCTGACTCACCTCTGTCACATATTGGCTTGTGACTCTAAAATAGAAGTTCTTAACTTCAGATCTGTAAAATACACAGGGATAGTTAGCTAACTGGATAATATTTTATGGTAATTGGGTTCCTTTGTAACCTTATCTATTTTATTTCATTTATTTAAAAAAGACTTTATCTTGAGAAAGGTTCCATAGGTTTCCTTAGGCTGCCAAAGGCATCTATGACACAAAAAGATTCATAATCTCTGTTCTATGCCTGTATGTTTATAAGTTACAGAAAGCTGATTATTTGCACTAGTAGAAAAACTTCCTCATCTGGGAGTAACCTACACTAATGAAATCATAGGACAAGTCCCTAAACCTATAATCATTACATTTAAATATTCAGATCAGTAACTCCTATCCAAAAAGCTGTAGTTAGTGTTTCAGAAAAAATTATTATTCAAGGCATAGAACAGTTAGGGTGTCATAGAAAGGGCAGTGGATTTGGAATTAGAATATCTGGGCCCAAATCCCAACTCTGCCACTCATTGACTAAATGGGCCTTAAATAGGGTATAAATTTAACAACAGATTCTTTGGTGGGGGGGTGGGGGTGGAAGAAGACATACATTTAAATTTAATTTGTATTATTAACATTTTTCTCCATCACTTTCTTAATTTGATACAATCAACAAATCAAATTTTGAATGATAGCCTTTGCTGATTTTCAAGGTATATAGAGTCGTAATGAAAAATCTAACAATCAGCTGTGGACCAACTCCATTTATGAGCTGTGTCTTAGATTAGGCATTAAACTTCTTTGGGGCTTAATTTTCTCTTTTTTACAAAGGGTAATTAATGTTGGACTATATGGATGATAACATAGCACAGTGAATGTAGAATATACTTGGAGCCTGAGAAGTCTGACTTTGAATCTTACCTCTAGTATTTTGTCAGGTGTGTGACTTTGGGTACGATTCTCTGGAACTCAGTTCTCTCCTCTGTAAAATGAGGGAACTGGACTAGATGGCCACAGAGGTAATTTAGAGCTCTAAATATAAACCAATTCTATGATGTTATTTTATATTATATATTTTCTGTCCATAAATCTTAAGATCTTCCTATCTTAGCAAATCCGATAGACACTTATTAAGCACTTAATATTTTCAAGACAATGTATTAAGTGATACATTTGCAAAGCTAACAATACAAGTATCCTTGTTCTCAAGAAGGCTTCTATGGTCTTGGATGGAGCAATCGAAGAATGAATCTGGAAAGGCTTTGAATAGTAGGCACCATATAAGCTATGCCTTTAAAGCAGCTTGTATTTCAAGAGGCAGACATGGAAAGGAAGTACATTTCATTCATTCAAATTGGGAGATGGATTGTCAAATTTAGGGAATGGCTGGTAGACTTCTTTGCCTGAAATGGAGAAATCCATGAACTATCATGGTCTAACTCTTATTCTCTGGACCACATTGATGCTGGCATATGCTTAAATAATACACATAGGTACAAAACACGAATAAAGAAGTGAACAAAGGAATTCTTCAGTATGATCTTTGAATATAGTAGATAGATTGTTGTTGTCCTATTACATGTAGACCCAGAAGCGGTGATGGTTCTATGATGACCGTATCATTTTCACACATGATCTAGATAATATTTTTCAATCCAGTAGATGTTAAGACAGAGATACACATAGGAACTCTTAAGCCATTCACCCCCTTTTTTGCTCAGAGTTGTAGACCCGGCTAGAAGATACCTTAGAGACCATTTGGTCTAAATCAAAACCTCATTTTAACAATCTACCTTAAGTTACACAGGTAGAAAGACAAGGCAGAGACGAGATTTGAACCCATCTTTTTATTTCAAATCCAGTTATTCATACAAAATCATACTGCTTTTCTACTTTATGTAATCAATGGCAAGTTACTGAACCATTTCTTGAACTAGGCAACTTTCTAAGACTGCAAATTGTAAGGAATGTGCCGACCTGCCCAAATGGGGAACGTTTCCTCATCTCTGAGTACCCTATATCAGTGAAATTCATTTAAGCACTAAACATAGCCTCACGGGACCATGTTGATAGGTCTTGCTCTGGGGACGAAAAACCAAGATTTTTGTTTGTAACAAATTTGGCAAATACTCTGGCAAGAATCAGGAAGATGGTGTAGAAGGTACTATGATTATCTAGCCTAAAAAAATGGAAGCTTAAGGAGTAAACTTTCTTTTATTCAGAGGGACATTCAGGAAGGTCATTCTATGAGTAAGTGAAAATTCTGACATATAGAACATATTTCAAGTAATAAAGTTTTATTACCTCTGAATGATATCTTGTGTGCCTATTATGGAAGTCCGATTCTGATGACTCATCTCAACCTAGAACTGACTCTTTGCAAAGGCCAGGCCAATGTGGCACAAGTTCTATCAATTCCTGCTAAACTGGAAAGGCTTTAAGTAAAAGAATGCACACCATCTGAAGACTAGCCTGGTTAAATGTGGAGAGCTTCATGACCAGAATGGCTGCAGGGTGATGAATTTTTCTACCATATCAGCTAAGAGAGGTTGCAGGCTATGCGGTGGGTGGATCACCCACACTGGTGACATCACATAGCCTGAAAGCATTGAAGAATTAAAATACCTTCCAATATATGTCACCCCCTAACATAACAAAATGCTGCTGGGGAAAGGGGTCTTCCAGGTTTGCTTTAGGAAATAGAGAAGATAACAATTAGCATTTCAATGGCTGTTCCATGAATGTTATTTCTGAAGCCTTTGCAAACAGTTTATTTTCCTAAGTAGGTTAAACATACAGCTTTAAAATCCTGCTTGCATGTTTCATTTGTTTAGCAAGACCCTACTGCAGCCTAGCTTCTCTGGAATGTTCACTAAGTATGAATCAGTCATTAAGAATTAAGGAGGTTTTTCAGTATCTTCAAGTCTATGAAAAGCCTCCTGGGTGGTTTCAATCTCCACATGTGAAAAAAAAATAAAAAAGAATTATCTTGAAGAGAATAATGAAGGATTGAGGTTAGTTACAGGGAAGAATTTCTTGACAATGATGTGTGGTTAAGTACCAGAATACCAGAGAAGGGTGAGGACTTTTTTGCCCCCCTGGAAGTCTAAAAATGGGACCAAAGTGGATCTGTTTTAGATAGTTGGTGTATGTTTCTTGCAGACAGTGGGGTGAACTAGAGAAGGTCTCTCAAAGTTGCCTTCTACACTTGGGAGTCTACAGTTTGATGACTTTTATCGCTAACATTTTCTGAGAAGGGAAAAAAAAATAATCTGTTTCATGCATCTGGCCCTAGTGAGAAGGGGTAAAAATAAAATGTCTGGTTTGGTGACATGCAGGCAGATTCATATCGAAATTGAGTGATTTAAAAAAGTATAGAAAGTGTCAGCTGCTTTTAAGCTGAAACTTCAGAAAAGAGGGAAGAATGGGGCTTTTTTTCTTAGAAAGTTAAAAAATAAAACTTCAAGGTTTGCCAATTATTACTGCTTTTCAGTCGGTATATAAACCTGCATGTAGTAGAGATAATAGATGTTTGTTGAATTGACTTGTTAGAAGTGTGATTATATTGTATTTCCGTACTTTAAAAGAGAATATGGGAGATTCTCATTATGAACAATACTTTCTTTAAACCAATGAATAAATGTTTATTAAGCACCTTCCTTGCCCCATGCATATGAGGTGTAGAAATATTGCCTTGTAAGATATTCTTGATTTCATTAGGTAAAAAGGAAGGCCAAGTTAATGTAAAAGATCCTTTGTTTTTAAGTACATACACAAGCACACATCTATCTATGCCTACATGTATACATACATCTAAATATCTCTATATCAGGTATGAACAAGAGATAGCAATAGCTATAGCTATATTGCTTGCATTTCTATCTGCAGCACTTAGAATGGTGTCTGGCACAGAGTAATCTCTTAATTAATGCTTGTTTTCTTAAAAGTCACATACACACGAGCATATACACATATACACACACATGACAGACACATATACACAGAAAATGCATGTATGTATCTGCCAAATCAACAAGCATTTTTCAAATGTTTATTATATGCCATTCCCTACGCTAAATATTGCAGATACAAATTTAAGCAAAAAGAAAGAAAATCCCCGTCCTCAATGAGTTTATATTCTAATTGGGGAAGACAACACTTAAAGAAAGATGAAACTGAGGCTCACACGCAGGGATATGATGGCAAAGTTTGGAGAGTGAAAGGCAGGGTCATCTGAGCTTAAAATGGAAGTTCAAGGAAGAACTCACCAAAAGGAGAAGGGAATTTTAGGGGAAAGAGCAATAATTTTACAATAATTTCTCCACCCCCAAGAGAACATATTTTGGAGAAAAACAGTTAAGCAAAACAAACGGTATTTCAGTCATATGCTGCAGTACAGATAGCATTCTACATTTGTAGTCCCACCTGTCTTCATCAAGAGAAGGGAAATAGATATCATCCTTAGCCTCTTAGAATCCACATTGATCATTGCATTAATATGATTTTTTGGATTTTTTTTAAACCCTTACCTTCCATCTTAGAGTCAATACTGTGTATTGGCTCGAAGGCAGAAGAGTGGTAAGGGTAGGCAATGGGGGTCAAGTGACTTGCCCAGGGTCACACAGCTGGGAAGTGTCTGAGTTTAGATTTGAACCTAGGACCTCCTGTCTCTAGGCCTGGCTCTCAATCCACTGAGCTACCCAGCTGCCCCCATTAATATGATTTTTGATGTATTTTAATGTCATTTCCCTTTAAAGTCATTTCCCTTTTAATTGCAGTGAACATTGTGTATATTGTTTTATGGGTTCTACTTTCTTCATTGTTCATGAGCTAATATATTTCCTCAAATTTCTCTATCTTCCTAGTTGTTGTTTTTTTCCCATGGTGAAATAATATCCCATTACCTTTATAAGCCATATTCTATTCAGCTATCCTTTCATGAGCAACCACTTCCCTGATAGTTTTTTTTTTTGCTATCACAAAAAGTGCTACATTGACTATTTTGGCATATCCTTGATTAATGAAGAGTACATGCTTAACAATTATAATATTGAATCAAAGGTTATGAACACTTTAATAACTTCCCAGGATAATTCCAAATTATTTTTTGAATTGCATTTGAATTAGAATTAGAATTCCAATTTTTTTATTTGAATGAAGCCAATTCATAGCTCTATCAACAATGCATTATTTTGATCATGTTAACTTTACTATCTCTTCTAAATGAACCTTAATTATACATTATTTATTCAAGCTATTTGTCCACAGTTAAATAATTGGCACAGGTCACCAGAGTATATTATGAAATGACAATGATTCAACACAGAAAAATGAAACTCCATTTTATCTTAAGCTAAATTCCATTCCAGCTATTGCTTGATTCAGATAAACAGATAACTTGGACAACTGAAGAGCAAAATAACTGAATTTTCATTTGTCCTCATTTTGTAAGCCTATAAAGAAAAGGCTGACGTTTCTCCAAAAGGAATACAGTGGATCATTGTGATATATAAATATGATTAATTGCTTTCAAATAATAGTAGATTTTATTATTTTTACTTCGATAATGGTCATGCTATGAGAGCATACTCAGAAAACCAAACTTCTGCAAAAGAAAAATGAATAAAATTAAATTAAAATTAGCATGTATCAATCTGCATTTAGAGTCCAACAGATGTTTCTCTGGAGATGGGTAGCATTTTTCATCGTTAAGTCCTTCAGAATTGTCTTGGATCATAGTATGGCAGAGAATACAGTTGCTCACTGTGCGATATTGCTGTTACTGTGTACAGTGTTCTCCTGGTTCTGTTCACTTCACTCTTCATCAGTTCACGTGTCTTTGCAGGTTTTTCTGAAATCATCCTGCTCATCATTTCTTATAGAGTAATAGCATTCTATCACAATCATATACCAAACCATTGTAGATTTTTAGAAAATAAGGATATATTTGGTCAGTCACCTTTCTTTTTTTTTTCAGTCAAGCAGACATATTTCATTTTTAATGGAATTAACTGGCCAATTCACTCAGTTCTTTATAAGTATGTTGGGAGTTGCCTCATTGATCCTCATCTTACTTTACCTGTCTCTTCAGGACATACCTTCTTCTTGCTTTCACAAAGGTGGGTGTATAGCCTACTCATTTTTACTCTTCCCACTTATCCTTTTAAACTGAGTGTATTTATCTATCCCCTTTTCTGTCAGTTTCTTCATTGTATCTGTGTTTAGGCAAAGATAGAAAATAGTGCTAAGTTAAAAAGTTCTCCTACCTACTATCCTTTTGCCATTTCACAAAAAAAGCTATTTTTAGTCAATTACATAATGATCTTATTTGAGTTGAACTCCAAAAGCAAAATAAGTTTTGTTTCCTTCTCTTACCCATAATATGAAATTATTAATTATTTCTGGCATGTCAATTAAAAAAATCTTTATAGCAAATAGAGTGAAGAAAAAAAAACACAAGAGAAGGTGTTCATTGCAAATGTGGTAAAGATTAACAAACTCTCCTTCACACCAGTAGTTGGCAAGTGCTTTTTTTCCCTTTTCCCACCTCAATCTGCTGAAAGTGAATTAACTCACGTCCTGGAACTTCTTAGTTAAGGAAGAGTTATTTCCTTCTTAGGTTATAGGAAATAAGGGTCATTTTATTTTCACACCTTGAGTGTCTCTGGTCAAAATATATTTAATAATTCATTTTCATTTTTTTGAAATAAATACACAGCTTCAGAACTAGATCCTATTTGATGTGACTAATTAATTCTCTAAAGCAGTGGCATTTACTAGAATTTACAATATTTTAAGTTATATAAAATGATTATTGTTTCTAATCCAATGGAAATATTCCAGGTAAATTTGAATAATGTAACCACACTTCCTGTTTTTTAGCTCTAAGTAATGTGTACTTAGCTCTAGTTTAAAATTCCATGTTACCCAACCACTGTGATACTACTGTAGTTGCTACCTTGCATTTTCAATAGCAATTAAAGTCAGATAAAGAGGGGTTAATCCACAGTAAGATATCAAACTTACAAAAGATCATAGGATTTAGAGCTAGAAGAAAGCTTAAAAACTATTTTGTCTTATCCCTTCATTTTACCAATCCAGGTATTTTGGAGAATAATCTGAAATTATGTTTAAAGAGTTACAAAACTGTATATACCTTTTTACCCAGAAATACTGTTATTTTGTTTATTTCCTAAGGTGATCAGGGAAAAAGAAAAATAACCTATATATTTTAAAATATTTAGAGCAATTCTCTGTGGTGGCAAAATACTGGAAATTGAAGGGATGCTCAAAAATTGGGGAATGGCTAAATGAGTTGTAGCATATAAGTGTAATGGAATATTACAGCGCTATAAGAAAGATAAATTTTGGGAAAAACATGGAAAGACCTAACTGAAATTATGAATAAAAATGAAAAAACCAGGAGAATGTTATATATAGAAATATTGTCTGAAGACTTACTTGTGTGTGTGTCTATCTTCAGAGGAAAAAAATAACCTAATGAGTAGAAATAAGTAAGACATTGTCTTATAAATATACACATATTATTTTGTAAAATGATGCCTTTTCTAATGGAAGAGAGGGGAGAGAAGGAGGGAGTTAACAAAGTATTTTAATGTAACAAAAAGAAGTAAATATAAATTTAAAAAATAAGTAAAATTAAGAGCTTACTAAATGTCAGGCTCTTTGCTAAGTCCTGAGTTTATAAAGAAAGGCAAAACATAGTCCTTGTTCTCCTGAAACATATATTCTAATTGGGTAGTCAACATATAAATAACTTACAAAAATAGATATAGAGTAGATGAATGGTAATCTAAAAAGTAAATGTACTAAATAGAGGAGGGGGTAGGGAAAGGTCTCTTATAGAAATTGGGCTTCAAGCTATGTCCTAAAGGTAGAGGCTAGAGGACAGATGGATCATTCTAGGAGTGGAGATCATCTATTGGATCATAGAGTGTAAAGAGGAAATAAGGTAGAAGAAAACTGGAAATGTATGAAGGAAGAAGATATTATGTTGCTGAATGAAGGGAGAAATAGGGAGCCATGGGATGTCTGGGTTGAAGGAGATCAAGGAGTTAGGATTGACCCTACAGTTGTGAGTCTGAATGATTAGGGAGATCTTGGTGCTCTTTATAGCAGAAGGGAAATTCAGAAAGAGAACATAAGTTTGGAGGAAACAGTTCCTTTTAAAAATATGTCGAGTTGGAAGATTTCTACAAGATATAGGATCAATTTCAGGTGAGATATCTATAAGGTATGGGATATGAATAGATTCAGAAGATCAGAGAGAGTATATAGGTATTTATTAAGCACCTACTATATATGTCAGGCATTTTGCTACATGCTGGGAATACAAAGAAAGGTAAAAATAGAGACAGACCAAAAAAACAAACAAACAAATAAACAAAAAAACCTCAACCATGCTCTGCTATCAAGGAGCTCAATCTAATAGGGGAAACAATATATAAGTCAAATGTAACAGGATAAATTTCAGGTAACCTTAAAGGGTAGGCACCTATGATTTGGGTAGACTTTTTTTTTTTTTTTGCACAAAGTGAGATTTTAACCTGACCTGAAAGAATAAAGGGAAGCTAGAAGATGGAGATGAGGAGGGATAATATTCCAGGACTGGGGAACAGCCAATAGAAATGCTTGGAGACAGAATGTGGAATGTTGTATGAAAGTAAGAAGAGCTTGGAGACCAGAGTTATCAGACTGCAGAGTATGTGGTAGAGAGTAAGATGTGAGTAGGAGGGGTCCAGGATATGACTGTCTTTAAAAGTCAAAGGATTTTATATTTGACATTAAAACTAATAGGGAAATACTGGAATTTACTGAATGGGAAGAAGGCGGTATGACTTGGAAGACAACAACAACAACAACAACATTTATACACCACTTTCTATGCCTTGGGCACTGTGCTAAATGCTTTACTATCATGTCATTTGATCCTCACAACAACCAGGGAGAGAGGCGCTGTTATCCATCCCCACTGTATATGTTAGAAAACTGGGCATGTAAAGGTTAAATGTCTTGCCATCATTACACAGTCAGTAAATATCTGAAACAGGATCTGAACTCAGGTTTTCCCGACACTTAGCCTAGCACTCTACTGAACGACAAAGTCTTGTAGGAAAGAAAAGAGCACAACAGATAAATACTTGGGTAAAGGTAGTCCATTCCTAGGTAAAGGAGCCAGCATAAGCCAGGGTATCGAGACAGGAGAGTACAGAAAAACAAAGAGAGCAAGAGAAGGTTCTAATTTGCCTAGAACATAAATTATATTAATCTTAGACAAAGATAAAAATAAAATAATTCCTGACCTCAAGGAGGCCCAGCTAAGATATCTTTTATGAGGTGATACCCCTCTTGTATGTGAAAAATTCAACGTGAAGCTCAATCATACCAACCTTTTCCACAACTACTAATTTTACTAATTATGGGGGTTGGGGATGGATGAAAGGATATATGTGTGTGTGTATATGCGTGTGTGTGTGTATGCATGTGTGTGTGTGTTTGTGTATGTGTGTTTATGGATGGGAAATCCCTCAAAAAGTCAGATTGTTTTTTTCAGTTTGTGTTGCCAGACTACAGCTGGCATCCGAAGAGGCCATGCTCTCTGTGCCAGTGTCTAAAGTAGCAATAACAAACAGGAGGAGAACAGTGCTATGTAAAATAGCCAGGGTTATATGGAGTGGGGGAGCATGTGGGAGGAAAAGATGTGAAATGGGGAGGAGGAAAATTGGCTGCTAAAAGTTTTGCTCCATTTCTTTTTTTTTTCTGTGGGATTTCCAAGGATTGTGGAATTTATCAATCATGTGCAGTCCTTGGAAACCTTGGACAATATGAATCATTTTCAACAGAAAATAAAATGGCTGACAAATGTGAACAGGAAAGAACAGCTCTTGGTAGATGTTTTAAAAGGTTCCCAAAACAGTTTCACTGTTTGGCCAAGATGAATGTGTCCAGAATTCCCATTGGCCAATTCAGGCTAACTGGTGTAAATATAAACAGCCATTTTAATCTCTTTCACACATTGCCAAACCATTCATTCAGACCATCTTTGAAAACTTGGCCATATTAATAGTAAAAAAAATAAATGAAAGAAAGAATCTGTAGGTCATATTACAGGATTAGACTAAGGGGTGGGGATGAGAGGCATAACCCAAAAGGAAATACCAGCTCCTTTAATAGGAGCTGACTTGGTACAATGGGTTAAGAGCTAAATGTGCTGAGTACTCATACTCAGGCTCAAATCCCACCACATAATTTACTTTCTTGTGTGACCATGTATAAATCACTTAACATATCATACCTGCAGTTTCCTGATCTGTAAAATGGGACTAATAATACTTCAAAGGACTATAGATTTAGAGCTAGAAAGAATCTTAGAGGCTCTCATGTCCAACTCCTTTATATTACAGGTAAAAAAACTAAGGGAGAGAGAAAGGAATTATGACTTGCCTAGGGTCACATTGCTAGTGTCTGAGGCAGAATTTGAACTCAGTTCTTGATGACTCCAAGGCCAGTGGTCTTTCCATTCTGAGGATCATATTTACCTTACAGAATTATAAGTATCTTCCTATTTCACTCTTGCCTTTTGTGGCTAAATTCCTTGAGAAGGCCATTTATAATCAGTACCTCCCATTTGTTTCCTTTTGCTCTCTGTTCTCTGAAATCTGACTTCTGACCATTTAACTGAAAATGTTTTCTGTAAAATAAACAATTAAGTATAAACTTTCAAGTCAAATGTCCTTTTATCAGTCTTCACTCTTTTTGATTTCTTTGCAGCCTTTGACTATGTTGATCACTCTTCTCTAGAGGCTTTTGTTATATACCTCTCTCCTGGATCTCTTCTTAACTATCTTACCACTTCTTCTCAGTCTCCTTTGTTGGATTTTCATCCATGTCATGGCCACTTACTGTGGATATTCATGAAGGCTCTGTCATGCTCTCTTTTCTCTCTTACCTCTATAATATTTCACTTGCTGATATCACCAATTCTTATGGATTAAGTTTTCATCTATATTTATTTAACCATTATTTCTTTTCTGACCTCTAATCTCACACCTTCAACTATCTATTGGACATCTCAAACATAATACCTCATAGATATTCTGAACTCAACAGGTCCAAAATTAAATGCATCATCTCTACTTCTAAACTCCCCTGTTACTGTAAAGGATATTGCTATTCTCCTTGTTCTTTCTAAAACATCTTTGAAAATGTCCTCCTCCTCCACTCCTTTTTCTCACCCTACCTCCTATCTCCATATCCAATCTATTACTGATTTTGTCAATTCTACCTATATGATATCTCTGGAATATACTCCATTCTCTTCTCTGGCCCTGTCACCACTGTAGTGTAGGCTGATTTCACCACCTCATGTGTGGATTATTGCAGCAGCTTTTGGATAGCCCTTTCTGCCTCATATCTCTCCCTACTTTAATTGACTCTCCATTTAGTTGTTAAATTTATCTTTCTAATGTGCAAGATTGACTAGAGCTACCCATTACCTGGAAGATCAAATCTAAAGTTGCTATTTGGCTTTTAAAATCCTTTATAACTTGGCCCTTTCTTACTTTCAAAGATTTCTTATACCTTATTCCACTACACTGTATTTTATAGTCTCATGACATTCTTAGTCTTCTATAGATACAATTTTATGTCTTTTACTCACCGACCCCAGTCTCTTTTGAATGCCTTCCTTGTTATTATTGTTGTTTAATCATTTCCATCATGTTTGATTCTTTGCAACTCCATCAGGGTTTTCTTGGCAAATATATTGGAGTAGTTTGCCATTTCTTTGCCTGGTTCATTTAATAGATGAGGAAACTGAGGCAAATGGGGTTAAGTGAATTGCTTAGGGTCACACAACTAGTGTCTGAAGTCAGTTTTGAACTCAGGAAGATCAGTCTTCTTGACTTCAGCTTTGGTACTCTATCCACTACCCTGCCTAGCTTCCCCTGAAGCCTTCCACCCTTTACTTCAAAAAGATTCATATGGCATTGTCTTGTGGTCCAGCAGAAAAAAAAATAGAGGCTCTTAAGATAGAGAAATTGGGTTCACATCCTCCCTCTGGGATTTACTACTTTTGTGATCTTGGTCAAGTCATTTTCTCTCTTCGGCCTCATTTTTCTCCTGTATAAAATAGAGAAGTTTATGGGAATTAAAAGGCCAGCAAATTTTCTTTAAGCTCTCCTCTGAGCCCATTCATTTCTGATAGCTCAGGTGAATGTGAGCTCTCTCCTGAAATTCATCCTCATACTTTACCTAGATATCCTTATTTTGCACTAATCTTTTTTCTTACCATAGTACATAAATTCTTTTTTTCTTATCATGGTTCATAAATCATAAGATCATACCTCTGAAATCAGAAGGGACCCTAGAAGTCATCTAAGAAAACACTTTTATTTTTACAGGATATCATAAAAGCTTAGACAGAGTATGTTTCTTGACTAAGAACTCATGTAGTGAAAGTCAGAGACGAGATTTTAACTCAGGCTCTGAGTCCCTCCGTTTAGGGCTCTTCCTATGGGCATACCTCTTGTCTTTCCCCTCCACTAATATACAATATCCTTGAGACCAGGGTTTATATTTTATTTTTCTCATTTCTCTAATGCTAAGACTAATGTCTAACAAAAATAAAGACAGAAAATACTTTACTGAAAGGAATTAAGCCATCTGTTGGTTGTGCTTTCCAAATAGAAGTTTCGGCGATAGGTGAAAGGCCAGGTACCAGGCTAACCCAACAGTAGATAAGGAAAATTAAATTCTGCCTCCTTAAATTTTCCTTGTAATATCTATGTTGTAGTTTATGAGAAACCATCTCCTTTCCTCAAAGTATCCAGTGGCAACTTTGAAGTTAGAATTGGAAATAAACTGTAATCGGAAATATTTTTCCTTTTGATCTCATCTTGAAGTTTTTTCTATAAATATTACTTTGGGAGTTTAGTAATAATTCAGAGGAAGACACAACATTCTGTCATGGTATAAATTCATGTAATCACAATCATAGAATGTCAGAAAAGGAGTGGCCTTGTCTAGTTTAATGTCTATCTGAGTGAGAATCCCCTCTTTATCATATCTGAGAAGTGACCATTCCAATTCTGTTTGAAGATCAACGGAGGAGGGGAGGAAAAAAGCAGACTGTCTTCTAAGGCTGAGCTTTTAGTCCCTGATTTGACTTTCTGATTAATATCTCAATTCTGCCATTTTGCGGATTCTGTCTTGTACCATTCTCAGTTTTTCTAGACAATGAAGTTTTACCCAGGAGCCTTGGATTTTGTCGATGAGTCTATTCCCTTTTCTTCTAGATATCCTAGGTAATAATTGCCTGCCTACCTAGATTTCCTCTTTACAAAGTGCTACTTTTAATTCTATCAATCTTTACCAAGTCCCTGTAGAACTGTCAGGTCACTAGGTCCTCTCCTATAGGTCTGCTCTGTCCCATTCCTGAGCATATTCTAGTTATGATAATTATTCCTTATTAGTCCTAGAGATGACGCCTTCAATTCCTAGCTTGTGTTATACTTTTAGGAAGAGCTAAACCAGGGACCATAATTTGGGAAACTCTCGAGTGGCACCTTCAATGTAGCATAGTCATTTAAATAGATAAAAAAGTTAAATGTATTCTAAAGTCAAATATAAATTAATTTTAAATTATCTTCAATTTCCCTTTTTTCCTTTTCCATACTACTGCTTCCAGCTAGTCGTGAATTTAACTACATAAATCTGACCCAATCTGCTGGTTTGCAGATCTATACCCACTTTACATATACATATGTGTAGAAAATATTAATTGAGTCATAATGATGAGTGTGCCTTCTCAGTAGTGTACATAAATAGGTCTTTCCAAAGTAATACCTAATTATAGTCATTTAGTTGAATCAAAGTTAATTATGACCTTATTGCTTAGTAACATTAAAAAAAATTGGGGATAAAACATTTCCTCTGTCTTCAGAATGAAGGAAAAAGTTGAATACATGATTTTTATTCTCCTAACAATCTTATAAGAGAGTTGTAAAAAATAAATATTTGTAAAAAAGAAATTTTGAACACATGCTTATATAACATAAATGTAAGAATATTTATATTATATAATATATAAACAAAGCAGTCTCCTAGTTCATTTCATTTCCTGAGAAAAAATGTCAATATTTCATATAGGAAATTTCTATCACATAGTTAGTTCTACCAAAAGCAGTATATTATGGGCATCAAACAGTTTTATCCAATTAAATCTACCAAGGGAATATAGGCTTAGCAAAATATTAGGCACTCTGATTTCAAAGTGGGTTGCTTCTTCTAGAAAACTTCAGAATATATTTTTTTTCAATTTGTCTTCTATTTCAATTCAATTTAATTGAACAAACATTTATTGTCTATTGTTGCATTGGGTTATGTGCTAGAGATATAAAAATGGAAACATAGACACATAAAAGACACCACAGTTCCTGCCTTCAAGGAACTTACAATTTCATTGGAAGATAAACAATCTGTACAAAATGTGTATCAGAAGGCATAGCTCAAAAATGTGTTTTTTTTTAATTTTGATTTTTAGATTTATTTTTCATAGTTTGTTTTTAACTGTGAGATCCAAAATTCCCTCTCTTTAGCCCCTTTTCTACACATTGTGAAAGCAAATAATATGGTACCCATTATACATCTGAAAAAAAAGGAAAAATATAAGATGAAAAAATATGCTTTTATTTGTATTCAGAATTCATCAGTTTCCTCTCTGGAGGCAGATAGCATTTTTCATCATGGGTCTTTTGGAGTATTTTACTGAACAGAGTAGATAAGTTTTTCCTACTTAATTATCATTATAATATTGCTGTTATTTTTGTGCACAATACTCCCCTGGTTCTTCTCACTTCACCTCATTGAAATTGAAGACTTCCCAGCCTTTTCTGACACTATCCCCTTCATAATTTCTTATAGCACAATAGTGTTTCCTCACAATAATATACCACAACTTGTTCAGATATTCCCTAATTGTGAGGCATCCTTTTGAGTTCCAATTCTTTCCCACCACAAAAAAAACAATTGAAAATTTAAAAAAGGAAATAAAGTATTAAGAAAATGATCTTCATCTACTTTACTTAATAATCCTATAAGAAAATGAAGCATAGTTAGTCTTGCCTGACCAGTTCTTGATGAAGTTATCCTGGTTTCTTTTAATAACTACTTCTTCTAAATGTTCACTCACTATCTTTTTAATAATACATTCTAGACTTTTCCCAGGAATTGCAGTCAAGATCAGGGACCTATAGATTATAGCATCTGTTTTTATTTCCTTTTTAAAAAATTGATACAACTTTTACACTTCTCCAACCTTATAATACATATATATGCATATATAAAAATATAATTTTCTATGATTTTTTCAGAGATGAGGAGAATGATATAGGACAGTTTGCCTGGATTTTAGCAAGCCTTTAACAAAACATCTCACATCATTCTTGTGGAGAAGAGTGAGAGATATGGATAGATTCTAATATAATTATAGATAAAGAACTGATTGAATGACCAGATTCAAAGAGGAGTTGAGTTGTAAATGGTACCATGTTGGTGTGGAAGGAGGGTCCCTGTGGAGTTCACCAAAAATCTCTACCAGGCTTTAACATTTTTTTAATCAAAAACTTGTTTAAATGCATAAATAGTGTGTTTGCCAAATTTGTAGATGACATTATGCTGAGAGGATTGCTAATACAGTGGATGACAGAGAATCCAAAAATTTCTGGACAGGCTAGAGTTCTGGGATGAATTTAGTAAGATGAAATTCAGTAGGAAATAAATATGAAAGTTTCGTAGTTGAGTATAAAAATAAATTTCACAAATATACAACTTCACAAAAAGAAAAAAAACTTAAGATAATAGCTGTTCTGAGAAAGAGCTGGGATGTTAGGGTGCTTCAAGTTCAACATAAGGTAATCTTGGGACTGTGTTGAGAGGAATAGTTTATTGTACTCTGCCCTATTCAGACATCATCTGAAGTCTTATACCAAGGTTTGAGTCCCATAGTTTCATAAGAATAATGATACACTGGAAAATATCCAATGGAGAGCAATCAGGAAGAGGAAGAATCTTGAATCCAGGTTAAATTGGGATTGGCTAAAAGAAGATTTTCTAAATATAGAGAAGAGAAGATTCAAAGTGGAGATTAGAACACTCTTCCAATCCTATCGATGAGAGGAAAGATTAACTTTGTTCTGTTTCACCAGAGGGAAAAATCATGAATAACAGAGAAATTACATTTAAGGACAGTGAGGAAAAACTTTCTAACAATTGTAATTGTCCATGATTGAAATGGACTTCCATGAGAGGTGGTGGTTCCTGCTCCTTGGAAGTCTATAAGAATAGTTTAGATAACTAGTTATATTTTAGTGGAGATTCCTTTTGTGTATAAGATAAATTAGATGGCCACTGGAATAGATATCTTGTAACTTTCAAATTCTAAGATTAACTAATTTTGAAAATGGTAAGAAATCTAGAAAGGATTCTCTTTCTTGTACAAATTGCCTATTTCTTCTCTGAGAACTAATTCTAGGGCTTTAAGCATGAAACTTTTAATAAAATCCAGCTTCTACTAAGTAGTTAATGAGGCATAGGTAAATATCTGGATGATAGCCCAAAAATGTCAAGCTTAATCAAAACACAATACTCAGAAAGAGAAGTTTAAATTATTTTTAATTTCAGGAAGACATGGAATTAACCTACAACCAACCCAATGTTATCGCTGACCTATGATTCACCTGTACTTAAAAAATAATAAATTTGACATTTTGAGTTTGGGCTAGGAAGGAAAACAACATTTATTAAGTACCTACTATGTGCTAGGAACTTTACAAATATCTCTTTTCACCCTCATCGTATCTCTATGTAGTAGGTACTCTTATTATCCCTGTTTTTGAGTTGAGGAAAGTGAGGCAGACAGCAGGTAAGTGGCTTGGCTAGATCACATAGGTAATATGTTTCTAAAGTAGGTTTTTGAATGCATGTCTTCCTGACTTCAGGCTCAGCCCTTCATCCAATATACCACCTATCTTCTGGTAAACTCATTGAGATAGGGAAATATCAGATGAAGACATTCTCTCTATTAATGTGGGTCAATGCCCATTCTGCACCTTAAGGTTTCAGAGTTGCCTAGGGCACTAATAAATTAAAGAATTAACTGGGATGATATGAGCAGATTATATTAGAGTCAGGACTTCAACCCAGTTCTTCCTGGCTCCCAAACCAGTTCTCTCTCCACTGTGCCAAGACTGTCTCTTATTCCCTGCTTAACAACCTCCCAATGAAACGAGTATGTCCATACACAAATTGAAACATAAAAGAGAGCATCTGAGATGAATCTGCAAGCCTTTAACATGTAAACTTGCCTTTTCTTTTTAATATGTCATAAATTTAATATGCAACTTTCAAAGCTCTCATCCTTGTCAGTGTTCCCTGCTGGATTTCCTCATTCATTCACTTTTATAGACATGGGTAAAGGACCACAATTCTGACATCTGAAGTAAACAGAAAGAATCTTTCCAAGCCTGGCTTTATACCCATTTCTTCAAGGGATACTTAAAAATAAAAAACAAACAAACAAACATATTCTTAGTGCCAGGGACAGTGTACTACAGGCATGTTTTAATTACAAAGGTTGAATTTTCTGGAGTTTAATAGAATCTGGTACCCTGTGACTATGAGAATTCATGCAAATTGATTTCATCACTATACGTTTGAAAGGGATTTTCCTGGTACTTTCATTAGTTTTATATCATATTAGATCAAATAAACTTAGGATCAAGGTAACATCTGAAACAGGGTGATTAAACAGGACAAAGGAATTAGGCTGGGAGAGTGGTCCACCACAATTTGTGAATTACTGCTCTTGGCAAGGTGTCTGATTTCAAGAATGGTTTAAAATTTACTGAGATATCTCACAAAGACAGGCACCTTAAAACTTCATGGAAATTTTCCATTTGGCCCAAAACTGCATGGTGAATTTTATTCACTATTGCTAAATCATATTCATATCTGAGATTTTTACTAAATCTGTGGGAATTAGTCCAGTGCTAAATAAACATCTAGTTTTTGATGTATGGCAGGGCACACATGCTAGGGAGAGTAAGTTCTGTGATCTACTGTTGATTGAATGGGAATATTCTTGTTTTCCATAAAAGTCATGCCAATGGTTTATGATCAGGAAAATATCAAATCTTCAAAACTGTGACTTTTGATTTTTTTCCCCATTGAGGCCAATGTTATCACTAGGCAGTAAACCATATAAATTAAAAGTTTCTAACATGGTTTGATGGTCCATTGAGAGATTTCACAGGACTCACTTAAATGGAAAACAATAATTGCATCTTTATTTTCCCTAGACTCTAAATGAAATTTGACATTTCAGGGGTCTGCATGTTTCAGCATATGACCAAAGAGGTCCATTACCCCAAAAAGGTGAAAAACTATTGATATAAACACACTATATATTAAGGTAGTACTTTGTTTTCTTTGTTTATTTCTGTTCCAGATCTTTAATTTCATCGTTATTCAGAATTCTTTTTTTCTTTAACACTTACCTTCCATCTTAGAATCAATATTGAGCATTGGTTCCAAGGAAGAACTGCAGTAAGGACTAGGCAATGGGGGTTAAGTGATTTGCCCAGGATCACATAGCTAGGAAGTGTCGGAGGCCAAATTTGAACCCAGGAACTCCCATCTCTGAGCCTGGCTCTCAATTCACTGAGTTACCTAACCGTCCCCCAATATGGAGAATACTTAGTACAGAAAGTCTATTGACATATTCAGACTTACAACTAATCTATATCAAAATCTCAGGGAGTTATCTTGGTCAATGAAAAATTAAATGTTTTGAATATTGTTACCCAGAAGGTCTGTGCCAGAAGCAGAACTCAAACCCAGGTCTTCCTAACTCCAAAGACATCTTTCTTACCACTATACATATTGCCTCTCAAGATTAAGGTCCTTAAAATTATAGACTGTCAACATGGAAAAACACACAACCACTAAAGCAGATACAAAAACCAAGTCGTTTTATCAGGACAAGGGAGACAGCGTTCCTATAACCACCACACAGAGTCATAAACATACACCACACAGAGCCAAGCTCTGAGACTCTGAGAACGATGTATCCAGGAAAATGCAGGATGAATAGGAATGTCAATCATAGGAATTTCCAAAGAACTGAAGAACTTGGGGTCCTATAGATATTCTAGTGCCATGATGGCGAAAATGGCACACATGCCAGTAGGGGCACTCATAGCCAACTCTGTGGGCACATCTGCCCCCAGCACAGAGTTCACCATAGTTCATTAATAGAAAGCCAAAGGCATGCTGGGCCAGGCTACTCCCCTCCCTCTGTCCACGTGCCTCAGGACAATTCTTATGTCACCTGCCCCTCAAAGAGGTTCCCTATCTGCTCTAGGGAATCAAGGAAAGAAAGGACAATTAACTGGCTTACCTGGAAGGTAGGGTGATTATCTCTGTCACTCCTATTCAGCATGCTTAATGGGTGTTTGATGACTTATTGTTCAGTCTAGAATAAGAATAAATCTGGGAGTTCCCTGAACTCAAGTTCCCAAGGGAAAAAGGTAAATTTAGGGTCCTATAAAACAAAGTCTCATAAGGTTAAACTTAGTTTTAGAGACTCTATCTTTGGGAAGTAGTAATAGAGTCCTGTTCCCTGGAAAAGTTCAGAAATATTCAAATCCCACAATCCTTCCTGCAATGGAAAGGGTGAAGTGGTTCAACCCACTTGGAAAGTGTGCCCGCAAACTCCAACAGTAGAGTCAAAGCCCTGTAGTCATCTCTTAAGTTGATGGTCCACTTGGATTGAAACCTTGAATCTTGAGGAGGTCTCCATGGTGGCTGGTATTTTTAAATGGTGGTCTGCATTGTGACCACAAAAAGATACCACGTATTTAGGGTTCAATAGGTTTTGTTTTGGAGTTGGACATTAAAGAATTCTCTGGGGAGAGGCAGTCATTCAAAGAAAGACTGACATCTAGGGTTCTGTTAGCTTACTATGCTGCATTTGAAACAGCAATTTGTTCCTTCATGTGCAGAATACTCAAAAGAGAGTGGTAGAATATGAAAGAGAGAAATAGAAATTCATTCTGATCATAGCTAATAATACAAGAGCCTTGATAATGAAGTAATTTGTTTCTTTGAAGAAAAAAATGTATTTTTTTGTGGAAAAAAATCACATGATGGGCAATGGAAACAAAAACCCCATACAAGATTGTTTGGTTACATTTATGTCTCTAAGGAACTCGGGCAAACTGGTGATGGGGAGAAAACATACTGTACTGGTATAATTTGGGAGGAAAACAGAACCATTTTCACCCATTTATTTGCTACTCACAATTTTCAAACACAAGGGACAGTCCTCTTTCTTTTCAGACCCTTTCCAAAACCTTTTCTTGACTCCCAACAGAATCATAAATTTCCTCTCCATTCTCACCCATCATTCACTCTACCATATCACCTTTCTTAATGCCCCATACTTCCCTTATTGGGCTTCCTTGTTCTTCGAAGGCTGGTTTCTAGAGTAGCCACAAATTTCCTTTCCCTAAGGGGATTTTTGCCTCTTTTCCTATAGTTTATCCTTGATTCAGAAAGCCATCACCACCACCACAACAAAAACCATGACAAAAGTCCTCTTGTTTCCTATTTTAAAGATTCTTCTTGAAAAAGTTCCCTTTAATTCCTGTTGAAAACTCCACGTTTTTATCACGAGGTTACCGACATCCTACCTCCGAAGTTTACCTTTATTCTAGTTAAGTGTATTTTACATTTTAATTGTATTCTGTTTCACTCAGGCTTAATGCAAGCCCCCAGGGAAGGCATTACCTTTGCATTTAATTTGCAACTAGAAATATTATAAAAGAAAAAGAAAAGCAAATAACGAGAAGCCTGAATTGTCCCTATCTGTTTCCTTCCCTTAACTTGGCTTTAAGGCGCTGCGATAGTAGCAAGAACCTCGGAATTGTAATATTGCTGCGATTTTCTGTCTAAAAGGTACTGGCAGTGTAGCTGGCATAGGCTAAAAGTCCTTTCCAGATCCTCACTTGCTCTGAAGGTCGTTCTCCCTAAGCAGGAAATGTAAGCAGGTAAGGATGATTATGAAAGAGGTCTTCTTGCTGTCCCTGAGGCTTTTCTGAAAGAGGAGGAGAGATGGGAGCATGTTGGGTAACGGGGTCCAACTAGAAGGGAGAAGAGCATCATAGGACGAGAATATCTGGGAGAAACGGGGAACACAGAGGAACGAAGCAGGCAGCAGTTATCCAGGGACACTGACCTCTGGCGCCGTGGTAGAAGTATTGCAGGTGCAACCAAACCAAAGCCATTTCAATGGTCCAGTGAATGGGGACAATATTCTCTTTCCTAATCCCTTCGTTTCTCCTTTGGTTGTTTTCGTTTGATCTTTGAGATGCTTGGTCCAGGGCATAGGGAGCTAGCCTCAGAACCCAGAAGAGCTGGGTTGGGGTACTAGAAGTCGCAAGCATCAGATCCCTAAAGAAAGTCTACGAGACAATATGTTATCTTGAAAGTTGAATTAATTAGGGGCAGCTAAGTGCCCTGGAAGCAGGAGGTCCTGGGTTCAAATTTGATCTCAGACACTTCCTTGCTGTGGGACCCTGAAAAAGTCACTTAACCCCCATTGCCTCGTTCTTGCCACTCTTCTACCTTGAAATAGATATTTAGCATCAATTTTAAGATAGAAGATAAAGGTTAAAAAAACAACAACAAAGAAGATGAATAAGTAGAGGGAGTTTTCTTATCTGTCAGTTTCCTCCACCAAATATATCAAGGGTTCAGACTATTCTATCTCCAGGGACTACACAGTGATCTGCACATAGTAGGCACTAATTAAATACTTAGTGAAACAGATTGGCTTGGCAATAACAAAAGAAGACAACTAGAAAAATCAAGTAGGTGGTTTTTCTAATTAGTGCCCAAAACACAGATTCTGAGGCTTAAATCCAGTCAGGCCATAATTTCACCCTAATCACTAAGACAAAGCTAATCAAAACTTTTATACCCCAATTTCAACTTCTATAAATTTTTATTGTTTGGGGCTTTCCCTCGAACTAAGGGTTCTTTACCTGGGGTCCATTCATTTGTTTGTTTTTTTGTTCATAACCATTTCAAGTAACCAATAATCAATAAACATTTAGCATGAGCATGAACACTTACTATACACCTGCCCTAACGATATAAAGAGTCCCTGCTCTCTAGGAGCTAGAAATCTAATGAATTTCAATATAATTGGTTTTCCTTTGTGATACTAATTATTTGACAATGCATTTAAAAACATTTTTATGTGAAAAGATCTATAAAACACACACAGAAGTTAAGAACTCCAGCCCTGGATCCTTTTTTAAAACCTTATTTTACCTACATAAACAGATTGGAGAGGTAGGAAATACAAATGGATTCTTGTGGGAGTCGAGGGAGAGTTTGAGAGAATTTTTTTAAGTGTTCCAGAGACTTCTGCCCTTTGTATACTCAGAATCTGCTTTTATAAAATGTAAACAATTTTAATGCCATGTTTTGTGTCATGTGGTAAACACTGTTTCAGTGAAGGCCCAGAACCTCCAATAAGAAAGATAATGATAACGTGCATTTTTCTAGTTCCCCAGGATTTCCTATGGGAATTTTCTTGTAAAAACTAAGTGAGGAAAGTGGTCCAAGTGTTATTATATCTATTTCACAAGTGAGGAAATGGAGACTCAAAGATTTGTCCATTTTCACATATTGAGTAATAAGTGGATGCTTTAAATTCCCTTTTTCTGACTTTAAGGCCTGCAGAGGACAACATATAAAGAACATATTTAAACAACAAAACACCTTAACTTCTGTCTTACAATTGATATGAATATTAGTTCCAAGACAGAAGAGAGGAGGGCAATACCTAGGCAGTTGAGGTTGAGTGATTTGTCCAAGGATATCTGAGGTCATATTTGAACCCAGGTCCTCCTGACTCTAGGCCTGGCACCAAGAGTACAATTTTAAATAGTTATGTGTGAGCATGCAAACTTTGAGACGTCATCAAGGGCATGCAACCTGTTTTGTCCTATCCTAATTCAAGGACTGGTAAAATAAAAGGGAGGATGAGAAGAAGCAAACCTATGTGCCAGGCATTGTGCTAAGTGTTTTACAAACATTATCTCATTTGATCTTTGCAATAACAATCCTGGGAGACAGGTGTTATTATTATTATTTGCATAATATAGACAGATGAGGAACATGGAGGCTGAGAAAGATGATTTTCTCAATAACAAAATTAGAAGTGCCTGAGAGAATTCAAACTCAGGTTTTCCTGACTTCACTTCAGCACTTTATCCAATGGACCACTTAGTTGCCTCTTAATACACTTATTAATCATTTATCATGTGCCAGGCACTGTGCTAGATGCTGAAGAGTCAAGGAAAGGGGGAGAAAATGAATTTCTATATAACCTTTTAGCTACATGTTACTCTAAGTTCTGGTGAAAGATTTTACAGTAAAAGTGGCTACAGGCTTAATCTCATCTCTCTAGAATTCACTTGGCTATCCCATTCCTGTCTTCCCTTATCCCCATTTAGAGTCAATGTGCTAGAGTGGAAATAACATTGAATTTAGTGTCAAGGGAATTGGTTTTGTATCTTGGCTCAGCTATTTACTACTCAAGTAACCTTGGGGGGAAAAATGTCTTTTAAGCTCTCTGGGTGTCTGTAAGATGACAAGGTTCATGTAAATCAGGCTTTCATTACCTTAGAGAGTTTGCTTTGGGGCTGATGGGAAGGGGCAGAAAAAAAAAGCCCACCCTCTGGAAGAAATTCTCGAGCCCCTCTCACTTTTGTTGGTCTCCGCAGGTGAGAGAATCAGCCCTAGTATAACTCACGCTTCTATTTTGCCTACAAATTACATGTTTTCATCTACTTTCAGTATTTATGGAGTGACAGAACAAATGATAGCTGAGTCAAGTTATGATATTTATCTTTCAAAGCGAGGAGGGTGATAATTTATGATGTTATAAAGTTAGAAGTGAATTATTGGTCTCTCTTCAGGAAAGAAGGAAGTTGAAAAATAGCTCAGCTCTTGAACCCTTTATGTTCTAGTCATAGAAATGCCACCCCCCCCTTTTTTTTTTGACAGATCAGGAAGGCCAAGTTTTTGGTGACTCCAAGAAGACCTTCTCAACTTTACCTGCTCTTTTAACACAGATAAATGAATACATAGTTTTCACCTTAAGTCTATCATTCTAAAACAAATGAAAAAAAAGAGGTAAAAGGTTACAGGAGCATATACTACTTAATAACATCATCTGAACAGGTCCAAAAATGGTTTTGAAAAGTATGGAGAGTTCTTGGGAAATTGTCTATTTAGGAATCAGTATTAGACTCATAATTTCATTGATAAAGAGAATTCCCTGATGAGGAAAATCGTACTACCAAATCTTAAAAGAATTGCGTAGAACACTGAGAAGTTAAGTGATTTGTCCTAGGTCACACCAATCATTTGGGTCAGAAGCAGGATTTGAACCCCAATCTTTCTGGCTCCAAGATCTACTTGCTCTCCATTGTGGCACACTGTTTCTGTCTATACATGAAGTCAAAATGCACGGAAGGGGACCTAGGTAAACAATGCCGATGTATATTTTGGCCAAAAAAGAAAAACAAGACAGAAAAAGGAAATAAATCAATCACAGAAGCTTTCATTTACAAGAGATCTCAGATTGTTTAGTTCAGATTCCTCATTTTATAGATTGGGGAACTGAAGGCCAGAGAAGATAAGCAACTTAAAACATAATCAATTAGTGATAAAATCTGGACAAGGGCTAAGGTCTTTTTATTCACTTTTATTACTCTTTCCTTTATACCACACCATTGAAGAAAAAATGAACGATGACAGAAGGAAATGGAGCTGAGGAAGAGGAGGTGAATTGTATGTTTCCATCATCATCATCATCATCATCAACACCATCATCATCATCATCACAGAGAAGTGGTGACAATAACTATTGCTTTAGAGGTCACAGTGGCAAAAGTGATCATTCGATGAATGTGTTGTTTGGTGAAATCCTACTCAAATGTTATATGACTCAGGCAGGAAGAAATGTGTCTGGGATAGGAAATAGCATTTGGCAAGTTTCTTAAGAATATCTATCTGATCACTATTTCCTTCTTGGACTATCTTCTTGCCTACATTTCCTTTAGGTGTGGTGAGAAAAAAAACCCAACAACAATACCACAGTACTCTAAAGAACTCCAATATTCTATCTTCTTGTTCTTTCTTTCATTCTCGCACTCATCTGGTTCAACTTAACAAGTGTTGATGAAATTCTTACCATGTATTAAACGCTGTGCTAGGTTGAGAGAAAATAAAAGCTTAAATGAACTAATCCTTATTCTTAAAGAGTTTAGGTTGTACTGAGGGGAGATAAGATGTACATGTATAAATACAAAGTAAATTGTTAGTTTTTTTGGGGGGGGTACATGTTATTCTTTGGGAAAGGAAGGAATTAGGAAAGGTCTTATATAAAAAGTGGCCTTTAAACTGAGCATGGAAAGGTGCTAAGGGTGGCAAGAGATGGAAGTGAGAAGGGTGTGTAGGGCATTTTCTGAAATTAATGGTACCATTAAAATACCCAAGAATGACTTCACTGCCACTGGGAGAAGGAACTTTGTTCAGCATTGAATCTCCCAGTGCCTAGGGAATCATTGGAGATATGCCTCGGGGCGATACCAGGCACAGGAAAAAAACAGATTCAAAGACCTGGAAATGGGAGTTGGAGTTTTAGGACTGACTTGGCAAGAAGGCCAGCTAATCTGAAATATCTAGAGCATGAGAGCAACTAAGGAATAAATCTGAAAAGAAAGTTTGAAGACAAATTGTAGGGGGATAGCAAGGGAACTCAGAGGATTGAGAGCCAGGCCTAGAGATGGGAGGTGCTAGATTCAAATCAGGTCTGAGACACTACCCAATGGTATGACCTTGAGCAAGTCACACAACCTCTGTTTCATAGCCTTTACTGCTCTTCTGCTTTGGAACCAACGCACAGTGTTTATTCTAAGACAGGTAAGTAAAGGCTCAATAAAAAAGTCATATTGCAAAGGAGTTTCATAGTCAAAGAGAAGAGCTTATATTTTATGCTAGAAGTAACAGAAAGTCTTTTGAGTAGGGGGTCTGGTATCCTATCCTACTCCATTATCTAGGCAACTAGGTGTATCATTTAAAAAAATTTTTTTAAACCCTTACCTTCCAGGTTGGAGTCAATACTGTGTATTGGCTCCAAGGCAGAAGAGTGGAAAGGGCTAGGCAATGAGGGTCAAGTGACTTGCCCAGGGTCACACAGCTAGGAAGTGTCTGAGGTCAGATTTGAACTTAGAACATCCCGTTCTCTAGGCCTGGCTCTCAATCCACTGAGCTACCCAGCTGCCCCCAGGTAGGTGGTATCATGAATAGAATACAAGACTGAGTTAGAATCCTGCCTCACACACTTATTGAGGCACTAAAGGGCTCAGTATCTTCCGTTTCCTCATCTATAAAAATGAGATAATTACTGCATGTACTTCACAGGGTTGTTTTGAGCATCACATCAGATAAACCATGTAAAACTTTATTATTGTTGAGTTCATTTTCCAGATGAGGAACTGAGGCAAACAGTGTTAAGTGATTTGCCCTAAGTCACACAGCTAGGAAGTGTCTGTGGCCAGATTTGAATGGAACAAGATGAGTCCTTCTGACTCCAGGACCAGAATGCTATCCACTGCACCATGTGGCTGCCTCAAAGGCGAGCTAGCATCATCGGTATTTCAGTTTTAGTTGTTAATTATGATGATAGTTGTTCCACGCAATGGATTTCAACCAGAATTTTTTTTTAAACAAAGTACTATGGATGTAGTACAAACTGGGTTGGGTCACAAGCCAGAACCTCCCCCTTGAAATCCAAATCACTGTATGTTTTATGGGGAACCACTCTGAAGAAAGCCCCAGCTGGGAAGTATGGCTTTAAAAAAAAACTCCTTTCCTTGAATGGCATCCGAAAAGTAGGAAAAACAGCTTAGAAGCATGCCTTTGTTCTCTCCAATGACAGCATGTTTCCACTGAGCCCAACAAGACAGAATCACAGTCATTGCCTTGTATGGGGCACTTTCTGTCTAAATTAACGGTGTTCCACTCAAGCACCTGAGGATGACTTCATTGCCACTGGAAGAAGGGAGTTCCTTCAGCACAGACCCGCCAAGCACCTGGGGAGAGTCCTTGTTGAGCTGGGTTAAACCTGACCCACAACATAAAGAAACAAGTCAGGGCATGGAGCAATCGAAACTTTGCCTTTGCCAAGAAAGATCAGCAGAAACTCAGAACAGGGAACCGAGGGCTTCCAGGGAAGCTTTGCAGAAGAGTTCATTGTTTATACAAAAATCCCCATGGACCTGGCAGTGGTGATTGAAGAAAGGATCTCCAAAGGATGAGGGAATGTGGATTTTGGATGAATATGCAAAAGACTAAAGTCATGTTTAATGCAAATAAGTAAGCAAACGGTGGAAATAATTAGAAGCTGTTAAGGCATATGTCTACTTGGCTGACACACATGGTATTCAAAATAAGAGATTATATAGCCAGTTGGCTATAGGAATCTTCCTTTGCCACAAAGTATTTCGAATGAGTAATAATGTACAATAATATTTTACATTCACCGAGTGCCTTTCATCAAACATATCACTTTCCAGACTTTTGTCTTTCTCCCGTGGGAGGACATTTCACCTACAATTAAACCAAAAATTTTGCTGGCCTCTAAGCAGTGGCTCTTCTTACTCACCTCTTAGAATCGGCTCTTAATCATCTAGAAGGCGATTCCTTGACATGTGACTTGTGTGTTGTTTCTTCCACTTCACAGCCACTTTGGTCCTGAAATTCTTTACTCTGGTGTGAACTTAGGAGGAGGCTAGGGAATAGCTAGAAGTTAGTTAATGTCTTGAAAATTCAAGATTATGACTGCATTTCAACATTAAACAATTTTGGTTTAACCAATAGTTTGGATTCTTCATGGTCTGATGTCATTGAAACTCAATAGATAGGGAGCTTCTTTTGGAGTCAGGAGGACTTGGGTTCAAGTCTTGCACTTAAGACATATTTGACTGGAAGCAAGTCATTTAATGTGTCGTTGCTCATGACAAACCCTCAGTGCTGTTGATGTACCTAGGTGGAGTGTGTTTCTACATTGGAAGTTTACCACAGGGATGAAATCACAGATCCAGATTCTTCCCCTTCAAAAACAATCATGCCTTCACTCCTATTGCTTTCTCCCAACTAACATTCAACTTAAAAAAAAAATTAAATCAGAACTTCTGATTCCCATATTCTTTCCCATTACCTTTGAGATCAAACATGAATACTTATGTTTGTTATTTAAAGTTCTTCACAGTAAGACCCCTTCCTAATGCTAATTTTTTTTGACACAGTCCTTCCAGGCACTGCACTGTCCAGTTTGATGGCCTGCTTAAAGGTCCTCCCACAAAATGTAGCATCTCCTTTCTCCAGATCTTTTCACATTCTGTCCCCCATTGCTGGGATGCTCTCTTACCTCACCTCTACTTCTCTGACTTCCTTCAAAAGTCAGTTTAATCACCACTTGCTTCAGAAAGGCTTTCTTTTATACTTCCCCTCTCTGCTTCAAGTGATTCCTATTTAAGGTTATCACATGTCTGTTAAAATATATGCACATATGGCACAATGCCATCTGTGTAGATGGTATAGACTAGGATAAAGCATCAGGGCTTGAGGATGGAGAACTTGGGCTCGAATCCAGCCTGATACACTTATCTGTGTGACCTTTATAAAAATTAAAATTAATATATAATAATAATGTTAAATGTTATGTTTTATAAGATTTATTAATAATCACTAGAAGTAAAGGAATAAAAAGTTTAAAAAAATGAAACCACGTGCCAAGCTAATCTACCTGTTCAAAAGTCCCACATTCACAGCTGCCCTCATTCCAAGAGAAGAGTGCTAGACATGGAAATCCACTGAATTTATCTCCTGTCTACGTCAGCCCTTAATGACAGAAGGTCAGTGGACTCCTGGGTAATGTAGTTTTAAAGGTATAAGATTTCCAATTACACACCTTGGACAAGTCACTTAACCCTATTTACCTCAGTTTCCTCCTTTGTATAATGAGCTGCAGAAGAAAATGGTAAAACCCTCCATCATCTTTGCCCAGAAATCATGACTGAACAACATCATAAATCTAGAACTCGAAGAGACATCAAAGACCATCTAGTACAGCGTTAGTGAACATTTTCTAAACCATGTGCCCAAAATATAATTTCAAGCTGCCTTTGAGCACCCCACACTCATTACCATTCCTCCCCAAACCCCACACCTGCCACAGCTTTGCCAACATGGATCTAGTATAGCCTCCTCATTTTGTAGATCAGGAAATGGAGACTGAAAAAAAAATCATTTGTCCTTGATCATGAAACAAAAAATGAACACATACTATATTTCCACCCAGGTCCCCTGACATCAAATACTGCACTCTTTCTACTGTACCATATTATCTCTCAAGAATCATGAGACCATGTTTTCTGCCCCATTGAAATGGAGGTTCTGGAGAGCTGGAATTGTTTTATTTTTGTTGTTCTTTTCATAGGAGTTATTATAATACCTGGTACGTGTTAAGCAGAAGTTTAATAAATGTTTGGTAATTTATTGGCATCAATGCAAGATATCAAGCCAAGAACATGATATTGGAAATAGGGACCATTTAAATGTGTTCTTTCATTCCTTATCTTTTTCCTTTTTCACTTGTATTACTTTAAATTGTTATCCTTGCCACAGTCTGTTTTCTTCAGAGGTTCAAGTTTTTCCCCATTAATTGATGCATATCTCTGTCCCAATAGAGGGGTAATAGTGTGAAATCCCTAAAATCAAGGCAAAAATGAATGGTTCCTGTGTTAATATCTTAACCTTGTTGTACGTGTTATTTTCCCATCAGAAATTTTCACATAACGTGATAAATAAAATCATTTTTCCCCTGTACAGGCAAACCATTTAGCCTCTCCTAAAGTGTGAAAAGATCAATTCATTCTCCCAACATGTCCACCACAGTCCAGTGGGGAAGGAAAGGAATGTGATAGAATTCCTCAGTAATGAACTAGTGAGATAAGAGCATCTGAGGTCACACTGAAAGCTCTTGTTACTGCAAACTTCTACTTCTTCCAAACCCTACCATGGGATTGTTACTAGTTTAGGAAACGAATCTCCAATGTGAGGAGTTGATCTAATTATTCCTTCTTCCAACTTTACTCACATCTGCCTAGGAAACCTGAATATAATCCAAATGAAATCATTACTCTGATGATCCGTTTCTTCCCTTTTGTCATTGAAACCAGGAGACACTCTATTCGAGCTTTTTTCTATCAAAATGATTGTAAGAAATGATGATCAGGTTAATTTTGGAAAAAAAAACATGGAGAGACCTATGTGGACTTATGAAGAGTGAAATGAGCAGCACCAAAAAAATATATGCAACAACAGAAATACTGTTTGAAGAATGACTTGTGTATGTCCACCTCCAGAGAAAGAACTGATAAATAGAAATAAGCAAGACATAGTTTTATATACGTCTTTTTGTCAAATGTTACCTTCTCTAATGGGGGTAGAGATGAGAGGGCTTTAACTGGGTATTTTAATGTAACAAAAATATCTTTTAAGAAAATTTAAAAATTAAATGACCTCATAAAATGAGGTATTCATCTAAGGAACTCTTACTTGAAGAAATATTATTGATTTCTATCATTCAATAATTTATCAAGAAGTAGTCAATGGATTTGGGTTCATATCCATTTATTAGTTATGTGACTTGAGCAAAACACAACTCCTTTGCCTTAGCTTCCTCACTTGTAAAACAGGGCTAATCACAAGAAAATGTAAGGTATTACTGTCATTATCTGTGCCCATTCTGAAGCTTTTGACATTTTCAGTCAACAAGCAATTATTAAATGCTTTGTATTTGTTCAGTCTCATTTAAGTACTGGAGATACAAAGAAAAGTGAAAGACAGTCCCTGCTCTCAAGGACATTATGGTCTAATGGAAATATTTTTTTGTTTTAATCATTACAAAAAATATTGTCATTCTCATTTTGGAAATGAGAAAACTAAGTTATAAGGTTAAGTGACTTGCCCAAGGCCACATGACTAGGATTTGAACAGAGGTCTTCCTGACTCTGTATCTAACATTCTTGACATCCCAACACCTAGCTATTTGGATCACCTCTTGGCTGACAAAGGTGAGTCATGGATATGAAAGCAACTAACCTAAGAGGCCTAGGATTCTTATCCTTAATAAGGCCACCCCTGTTTTGTTTAAGCTAGCTTCTTAAATGAATCTCTGGGAAGGTAGAGTTTTAAAGAAAGAGTAAATCTAGAGGAGAATATTAAAAATTATATCGACATTTAAATTAAAAAAGAAACCAAATATAATAGTTTTAATTTCACATTATTCCTCTTTGGGAAACATTTTCTAGCAAATGGAACTATTAACTACTCTTCATATTTGACATGCCATTTTCCCAATCTGTACCTTTTATCTAGGCAGAAAACAGATGGGTGTTACAATGGACAAAGCACTGAACCTATGGAGTCCAAAACATATGTGTTCAAAACTAACCTAACATACTCATTTGCTGTGTGACCCTGGGCAAGTCATTAACCTTGTGTTCCTTAATTTCCTCACACATGCAATGGGGATAATAATAATAATAATAATAATAATAATAATGCATACATCTCAGGATGGTTCTGAAAATTTTAAAAAAACATGATGATAGTTGTAAAGCACATTGCCAACCTTGAAGAAGTATATAGAGGCTAGCCATAATTTTTAGCCCATCTCTATATTTGGAATTCATCCCCCTATGGAATACATATCCCCATTCCCCTATATTAATTTATAATAATTTCCCCCTCAAATATTAGCTGAGGTTTTGTTGCAGGTGAAACACACCCAAGTTTGTAACAAGGTCTCACCCAAAGAATGGAGGACTCAAACTCTATTAAATCCAGAATTAAGAAAATAATTTTATTTGCAGAAGAGGTTTAAGGTGGCAAAAGAGCCTAATAGCTGATGGAATAGCCTGGGGAGTAACCATATAACCTTGGAAAATGATGGGTTAGCCCTGGGGCTAGTAGAGTAGCCTAATAGACCTGGAGCTGATGGAGTAGCAGCTCTCAGGGTTATGGAGTAGCCTTTGGGGGTTGATGGAATAGCTCAATAGATAATGGAGTAGCAGTCAGTCCCAGGTATGGAATAGCAATCTCACGTGTGGAGGGGAAGCTCCAGGTGTGGAGTCCCAATGCAAGATGTGGATCAGGGTTTGTATATGTACTGAGGCCCTGGAAGCTTCCAGAGAAATCTCCACCTTTTCTCTTTACAGCCTGAAACACTGGAAAATGGGTATAGCCATATTCAGGTGGAGGTGTGGTTTTGGGATCCATGTCACCAGTGAACTTAGGGGTTCCAGAAAGGGAATATAGAGAATGCATAGTTTGGGGGGGATTCTTCTGGAATGCCTTAGTGGGCATGTTTCCCACTTTGTCCACCTTGTCATCATTTGTCAGTGTGGGAAAGGTCTCACTATGCTTCTGGAATGTGAACATGGGGGGTGGGAAGGAATACAGCATGGTGGATGACCACTATAGCTAATTAATAATTTCTTGCAATTCAGAAATGAAGTAAATGAAGAACAATATGAGTAACTAATAATACCAAACAGCACAAAGCTGAGGCCCAGGATAGAACATTACAGATCCAATCCAAGTGATTGATGATACAAAATGGGTAACTCATAAACAATACAGATTCTGCAATTTTATGCTTGACTGATGCTAAAACTACAGATTTTACAGTTCATGTTTAATTCTAACTAGTGGGGAAAACAAGATTTCAGAGCATGAGAGTCTTGTTTCTGTTACTGCCCCTTGCTGTCCAAAGCGAGTCTCCATCATTTTTGCCTATTTTGGTTAGCCTATTCAAATCTTCTCTAGCAGTAAATAGTCTTTCCCAACCTCAAATATTCATAGAATACCATATTAACCTCTTCATTGCCTTCATTTCTACCTTGTGATCTACAAATGGTATTTTTATTATATCATACTCATGTTTGTATTAGATATTGTATTGTTTTTACCGTTTAAAGGTCATATCCCCCAACTCACTCCCATTAGAATATAATCTCTAGAGGGCAAAGGCTATATCATTTTTGTTTTAAATCCTTAGGATCTAGTGTGGTACCTTGTTCAGAGGAGCCTTCGTATTTTTTATTGAACTGAAAAGATTTTTTTACAAAGGCAATCTTTTAAAAAAATGTTTTTAAGTGATACATTTTTAGAATGTCTCCTACTATGCAGCTATTATCAGACTTTTGATTTTTTTTTCATTAGAGATGAGGAGGCCATTCAGATACTCTTGTGTGCAGATAACTCCTGATTTCAACAGACCTCGTAATATTGCAAAGTCTTCACAAGTAGATCATTCAAGATTATTCATGAAGGGTAAAGGAATGCCTTAACTAGAAGAAAAAGCTCTTTCCTGCAGGCAATAGGATGGACCATCCAAATAGTTCATATTTCAGTAGATACATCGTGGAAGGATAGTTACTACAAATTGGAAGTTAGCCCACAGTTAAACTAAGGAGTAATGCAGGCTGGATTTGCCTCTGGGAAATTATGCAGTGCTTTTAATGACCCAAAGCTTCTCCCAGAAACTCAGACCCATCTGTTTTAAACAACTATAATCTTGTGATGATGTTGACTAAGGGCATGTCATGTAATGTCACAAGTTTCCAAAGAACTAAGGTTTCATTTTACTCAAAGAGTAATGGAGAGCACGTTAAGTATAAATAAACTATAGCAATGAGCACACATGCATAAGGAATGGCATATAATATATCAGAGAGATGCATAAATGGAAAAAAGAAGTGACATGTCCACATTCTCAATCATATCACATAATGTTAAGTGGGTTGGAGGAAGGGCTACAACATGTAGAGTGAGATTTATGGGAGGACAAGGACAAATCACAGAAAATGAAAAGGTTTAGATAGGTTGCTGTGTGCATCATTGGAAGGTGTACCCATATAGAGTAGATCATAGATCCATTAATGTATCAAAGTATTAATTACTTTAAAGCAATCTTAGTAATCTGTGGAATAATACAAATTTTATTGCATTTATTTGGATCAGACATATTCTATCTTCCAATCTAATAAAAGAAGTATTTTGTAGAGTAAGAAAAAGCAAAATAGTTTGTATACATATGCATCTTTTTTTCTCATTTCTTTTCCCCAGCCTCCCTCCATCCCTTGTAATATCTTGTTTTGGTAGCTTTGTTCACTATCTGCCATCATGATTTGTTACTCAAGTTTGGCTGAGAATTCAACAGTTCATTTATAAAAGTAAAGATTATTACACAGATCAGTTGCCTCATCTCCTTTGCTCATCTGGCACTGCCACTTCTGCAGAATTTCTTCTCATAGATCATAGCAGCTGGTCATAAACACTCCGAATGGGAAGGGGAGGAGAATGCAATATCTAAGTGAAGAAATCCCATGTCTATGCAATAGAGAAAGTTATATTGGATGACATGTTCCAATAATTAATGAAATTGGAATTCAGACAAAGCATCATGGAGAAAATTGTAGACCAGGTATTTTAATGTCTTCCAGGGTTAAGAATAATTATACATTATTCTAACTCTATAGTATATCTTCATAGGCCATGGAATTTATATCTGAAAGGAACCTTAAAGAGCTTGTAGTCCAATCCTTATACAGTCACTTTTTGCCCATAAGGATTAAATTATTTCACCCTGGTTATAGAATAAATAATAAAACCAGAATTAGAATCCAGATTCTCTGATTGCATATTTAGTGTCCTTATTCCATTTGACCACTCTTTCTCATATCACAGATGCTTGGAGTATGGTAATGTGCTAGAGTTTAGGGATGGCAGTAAGTATAAAAATAAATTCCTTTCTGAATCCTAGAGTAGCTCACTTTTATCAATTGGTCCTACTGAGTCAAATACTTTGTTTTGAGTAATTAACAAACAACAACTTCAATGAAAGCCTCTGTTCTTCAGATCTCTTGATTGTGTTACACATTTGTGTGAGTTTGAATATGTTCTGCTGTAGCAAATCCTTTTGAGGTTATTTGTTCCCCTTTCAGAGAAAAAATAGGTATATTCATGTATGTACATTTTTATTTCTGCATGTATGTATCAATAATACCTTTAGTATTTCTGTTGACTACTCATAATGATTTTATGAAGTTGAGAAAATAAGCATATGGGTTGGTATTTACTGATCTCTCTTTGATTGCATTTAGTTAATATTAATATAATCTGTGATCTTTCTGTTAATTTTGAATCTTTTCTTTGGAATATTTTGAAAGCAAATCCCTTGATACCTGTACTATTTTCCAAAATCTAGCATAGATTTCATGATATACTTGATCAATCACTTTTTTTCACTTAACTTATTGAGTGCACATAGAGAACATTTTGTTTTGAGTCATTAGTGTCCAGATGTGGTTCTTTCATTGAGATTTGTTATGAGAATGAGTTTCTATCAAAGCATTAGCTTGTCCCATTTCACATCTACTTGTTGTCCTTCTGATTATACCTATAAAACTACTATATTTAAACATCTCTAGAAGAACTATACTTGTGATTTAATTCTTATAGAAGTCCCATGACCAATTCAAATAATGGTCTTTTTATAACTTGAGATATGGTGTGAGTAGATACCAAAGCCTCCAAGGGGTTAACAGACTTATTTACAATCCCATAGCTGGTATTTAGAGAAAGGAGTTGAACCCAAATCTTCCTGATTCCAAGTTCCGAGCTTTCTGTCCACTATATTGCTCTATTATTCCTTATCAAATGGCAAATCAAATTAAATCATTAGGGAATTCTTCCAGGTTCATTTAATTCATTTCCCCAACTGACAAAAAAACCAACTATTTTTTCTTCTAAAGGGAAAATATATTATGTGAGAAACCACAGGACAAATTTTAAAAGCAAAATTAAAAATATAGCTTCTAATAAGATTTTTTAGACTAATGAAATTTCACTTAATTATGATTATAATTAAAATACCTGTGGGAAATCTACTTTAAAACTGAAATGATCCTAACATATAACCATTATTATCACTTTTTTATTGTTGGCCCAATTCTCCTTGTGCATAATATACTCATTCCCAAGGAGCTGTGTTAAGTTTTTCAGTCTACTAGAGGACTATTCATTCCTCTAAAGTATGTAATTCACTAAATGGTCTCCTAATGTCCCAGTGATTAATAATGATGACAATGATTCTAGGTTATTTTTTAAAATTTTGTTGTCAGAAAGAAATTATCCCCATAAGTATTTTATAATGTAATCTCTAATCAATTTGGTTGCAGCTTATTTCACAGACTACTGACTTTCCCACATACCCAAACTCCTTTCTAGTCCAATTTTAATATGTCATTGTGGTTCAAGGAGTGATACTGAGTTTTTGAAGGCTATAGAGTTAGAAAATAAGCTCTGGGAGGTCCTACCAAAGAGAAAGACCTTGAGTACAGGACTAATGATGTATTTTATGTCTTCCAGGAGAAGACTTGACTAAATTAAGAAAAGTACCCAAATTTATCACTAAAACTTGGGTTTATGTCTTCATAAAGATTATTGAAGATCACAACAACTCATGAAAATCTTCAACTAAGTCTTAGAGGAAGTACCATACTTTGATGGATCCTGGAATCACTGAATGAATAATGGACGCATGTAAGGTCATAATTCCTGTATAAGATACAGTGCAAAATATATTGTATCTGGGCTCAAGGAGGTTTCATCCCAAGGGTTACAACCTTAGCCAATGCAGACCAATTATTATTTCCCCCAAACTTGGTAATTGGAATGGGATTGGATTTAGAACTACTTGCACCTTAATTTCATTTCACTTTGAAAATGTCTTCAATGGACTGGAATTTAACAAGGACATTGGAAAAGTTAAAACAATCTGCCTGAGTTCATTCATTGTTTACCTTCTCTTCTAAGCAGTGTTCATTTTAGAACCTTGTGTGAAAGGGGTTTGCTTATTTCTTTTTCTATCTCTCTCAGAGGTTACTACCCATAGTAGGTATGTAATATATCTTTGTTCAATAGATGGGTGAATTCCATTCAGTAAAATCCAATAAACATTTATTAACTATCTACAAGTAGAATATTAGGTGGAAAGCTCTTTGAAAATAATTGACAAGCATTTATTAAATGCCCATTTTATGAAGAGAAAACCTTAAACCACTATATAAATATAAGTTGTTGTTACATATATAGTTAATATCTTCTTACTAATCTTTGAAATGAGTTCCTAAAGATACTATATTCTAAGGCAGTGATGGTGAACCTTTTAGAGATGAGTGCCATGCCCCACCCTGCCCCTTAGCCCAGACGGGAGAGGGAGAAAAGGAGGGGAATGACCCAAGCACTCTTCTCAGGGAAGGGTGTAAGTGCTTCCATTGGACTGATGGGAAGAGGGGCAGGGAGGCTTGGTGGAGAGGGGGAAAGGAGCAGTTCTTGCCCAAGTCCCTCTGCCTTCCTAGTAACTAACTTTGGTTGGCAATGGTGCGAGTGCCCTCAGAGAAGTCTCTACTTGCCGTCTTTGGCACATGTGCCATAGGTTCACCATCAAGGTTCTAAGGGGTGTATAGAATCATCAGAAATGATTATTACATCTGGTGTGATGGCTTATTAAGACTTTTTCCAGGCTGTTCATCCTTGTTTGGTCTCTACCTGCTATTCAGCTCTTACCTGCCATGAAGAGTGTGAAATGTTTACAGCTTGGTTAGACATTGAATAAATCAAGGTTATCCACTGTGTCCTGAGTCATCTTGACTTTTATCTTCCCATTGGACTCTGATCACTCCAGAAGAGGGAGTAAAGCTGGCAACTTTGTGTAATTCTTTCTTACTTTAATCTAATTTATGAGCAAGTCAAGATATCACAAGTGATGTCATTTCCATCTTCTTTGAGTATGAAGGAAATAACTAATCAACAATGCTCTAAGAAAAATTTGTGGAAATACAAAAATGAAATGACACAAGTTTTCAAAGACATTACAGTCTTTTAAGTGATATAAGACAAATAATTATGACGTTACATTATGATAAATTTTAATTCACATGAGAGATAAAAGATATTTGAGAAACAGCATGATATAGAAAATGAAGAGCTAATATTTTAGTCAGGAAAACCTAGAATTGAAGGTCCTGCGATTCTCTTAAAATAAAATAATTATTAATTTAGAAAAAAATGCTCTAATCTGTGCTAGTTGTGTGAGCATGAATAAATCACTTAGTCCTCTCAATGTCCCAATCAACTTTCTTAGAGTATGAGTTATGGACAATAAGATTATAAACCCTTAAATTATAGAGAGAGTCCACTATAATGATAAAAATCACATCAAAAATCTGTTTTCTCCCAACATGAAAAGATGACAGAGTGGGGAGAGGAATGTCACTAATGGCTTCAGAGGAGAGAGTGCTATTCTTGCCTAAAGGAATTAGTGCTTGAACTGGGTCTTGCAAGAAGGAAAGAATTTCAGCTGGTAAGATGTTGGGGCAAGAATCATTACAAGTCTGAGAGTCTGATTTACTCAAGTGACTTCATCTCAGTTAAAATAAGTAATAAGGTGCCTAAACACTCACTCTTATGCATAAGTTTTAAACTGAAAAAAGTCTTTGGACTTAGATAATGTAATACAGGAATTGTGTTTGGATAGGCTTGGTCACACTTCAGGGTCATTTATAAATGATCAAGCTAGCTTAGTATCAGAGGTACAAGAAAAGTTTGGAACAAACTCAGTGTTCCTGTAAACCTCCTGAGAAAGGATTGCTGGAAACGAGGAGGAAAGACCTTCCCTAGACTTCCTGCCCTTCCCCATATCCACATTCTTTGCTTTCACCAGCAGAAGAAACTTGCAAATGACAAATGATCCAGAGGATCCCTCTTTCTAATCAGCATTCAAGCAACATCCCAGATGAGCCAAAGACTTTCTATATGAGGAACCAAAGAAAGCCTGGATATGGATTATTGCCTCTACAAGAATCCAGCAAAATACCTACACCATGCCTCAGGGAAACTTTTTGAGACTCCCACACATAGGAGGGGGAAAAACCTAGAAACCAGGAACTCTTTGCTATATGTACCCTAAAAGTTTGATCCAAACTCCCCCTGGACTTTGTAGATACTTGTTGGAGGGTATAGCACAGATTTTGGAGGGTTGTTTTTATATCAACTGTCCTAACTATACCAATTTGGTAAATACCAAAAACCTGAGGATGGCTGACCTTATTGATTTTTAAATAACAAATTGGAGGGAGGCATAGTGGTAGGTTCAAGTTCATGGCTTTAGAGAATCAAGCTGACTCCTCAGAGTTACCCCTAGAATCCTGATAAGTATAGATGGACCTAAAGCTTATCTATGAGAGTGACAGGGAAAGGATCCTCATAGTTTATACAGGCTGCTCAAGGATGGTTAATGGACAATTTTTTTTAACCCTTAACTTCTGTGTATTGGCTCATAGGTGGAAGAGTGGTAAGAGTGGGCAATGGGGGTCAAGTGACTTGCCTAGAGTCACACAGCTGGGAAGTGTCTGAGGCTGGATTTGAACCTAGGACCTCCCATCTCTAGGCCTGGCTTTCAATCCACTGAGCTACCCAGCTGTCCTTGATGGACAATTTAAATGATGTACTGGGAGGAACTTTTTGAAATTTTCACCAAACAACAATGGCTCAGGAAATTTCTAAGCTCCCTTAATGAAAGCACACTGACCTTTGGACAGCCCTAGTCCTTTCACATTTACTGTTCCCACTGTAGAAAACATGTTTTTCTTATTCCCTGTTGCACAATGGAATTTGGCTCTTTGACACTAATATCCCATCTTGTAAACTACCCTAAGTGTGCCTGTACCTACTGAGCACAGTGCATGCTGGATGGGAAAGAGGCTTAACATTTCCAAACGATAACGACAATTTTCTTCATCCCTATTAAAAAGAGAAAAGCCACAGAGAGGACCTTGTAATATTTTAATAGACACAGCACTGCCTCCTTTGTCCTTAAATTGTAATGTTCTCTGCTTGATTCAATTAGTGGCCTTATTTACATCGTTATAAAAATGCTAGAACTTTAACTTAACTTTGACATATAGAAGAAGATATTACTCTCGGGTTGCCCTCTATATAATAGTTCTATTAAAGAGAGGGAACAAAGCATGTTTTTAATGTATTCTAATTCATTTCTTCCTTCCAGAAGTGCAATTCATTTCCATGGAATCATATGCTTTCTTGGTAATCTCCTTTCTCCCTGTTCCTCTATTTATAGCTTTCAAATACTGCCAAGCATGGGTCAAGAACTATGTCAAATATTCAAACAATGTTAGCAGTGTTGAATTCCTCAGCCCAGATCACTTTTCTTCTTTGGTTTCTGAAATGTTGGGGCCTTATGAATCGTGGTTTTACCCACTTCTATTAAAAAAAAAAAAAGATCTGTTAGATAGACTTATTAGCATTCACATTAGCTTGCCCTACATAGCTGGAGCTGTTTCCCTCTTTAGGTGTGAGAGTAACAGCTGCTGAAAATATTCAAATTATACTAGTGACCTTGTTAACAAGGAACATGTGAGCACATTTACCTAGCCTGGCACTGTAATCTATAAAAATATAATTTGGCGGCTGCTTGCTAGTAAAATGGGTTAACAATTATTTTTATTGTCTGGGGTGTTTTGTTGTTTCATACTGGAGCCAGCACCATATTTGTTATTCAAATTGCAATAATAAGAACAATGCATTTTACACTTCTCATTACAGGCCATATAATGCCTCCTCTAAGCAGCGATTTAAAAGAATTACAGTGCAAGATGTGGTAATGGCAACAAGTTCCTTTGATGGGGAAAGCAAGCAAAGGGAGGGTTGGAGAGAGTCTTATAACACTTCTATTTATGGGGTAATGACTGGCTGCAGAAGGGAAGAGCCTGGGGTTAAGTGTAAGATGTAATGTGATTTATCTGCCCTTCAAAGGACTGGTGAGAACCCAGCAAATTACCCACTTTCTTAAAGGTAATATTGTTTTGGAGTATGATCCTAGTGGTGGGATTTGGTTTTTATTTTAATTGATCCAAATGCATGAAGATAGCCTGAAAGACTAGGGATAGTCTAACAGGCCTTTGAAGTAACCGTTTCCTCTTCTGAGCTTCTTTCTAGAGCTCTAATTCATTTTTGCACTCATTTTGGTGGTTTGCCACTTAACTGCTATATATATGTGTATATATATATAACTATATACATATATATATTTGCAGATCTTTTCATATCTATTTGATGAGTTTCAACCAGTATTTATTGAGTAATAATAATAATAGTAAACATTTATGGAGTATTGACTATGTTACAATAATTCTGTCATTTAATCCTCAACAGCAACCCTGGGAGATAGGAGATCTTATTTTCCCCAATTAACAATTGTGGAAACTGAGGCAAACAGCAGTTACGTGATTTGCCCAGGGTCACACAGATAGCAAGTGTTAGTCTCTATTTGAACTCCAGTCTTCTTGACTCTAGATCCAAGATTCTGTCCACTGTGTCACCTAACTGCCCCCATGGAAGCAAGTTTGTATGTGGTACTAGGCCAAGCTGGAGGAGTTTCAAAGATAATATCTAACATTTGTAGAGCACTTACTATGTGTCAGAGGCTATCCCAAGTGCTTTGCAGTTATTATCTCATTTGACCCTCACAACAACCCTGAGAGAAAAGGACTATCATTATCTCCATTTAATAGGTGAGTGGGTAAGTGACTTGCCCAGGGTCACACAGCTAGTAAGATCAATTAAGTATTATGTTCAGGAAGCTTACAAATTAGTCAAAGAAAAACACAAAGATAAAAAATAATACCTGCGAACTTTATATAACAAATGTTTGAGAAGTTCTAACAAAATGATGTGAGATTTCAAAGGTGAGAGCGAGGGATGTGTAAGGGAAGAAGGGCACACCAATGGAAGAGTAAGGAACAACATAGATGGAAACCCTGGGGTAGGAAAGCACAGAGACTAGATGAGAAAATTAAATGATCCTGTTTGCTGGAACATAGATTTAGTATAGATAAGCAAAAGTTAAGTCACAGGGGGAAAATGGTTACGGATATTAATGCGAGGCTCTTTGATTCCAAACAGCAGACTGTAGACTATTCAACAGGCAATGGGAACCATTGAGTATTTTTGAATGGGGAATAACATGCTTAGGATTCTCCTTTAGGAAGATAGTAGGATGGACTCAATTCAATAAGCAGTAAGCATCTACAATCACTGTCCTGGGTGCTGCACTGGAAGGAGAAGAGCCTAAGGGCAATGAGATGAGGCAGACTATTGCAATAGTACCACAAAGAGATAATGAAGGGTAATGAGCCAAATTTTGTTGTTGTCTCAGAGGTCAGCTCGGTACAGTGTCTCCTATGTACTCCATAAATATTTATTAATTGATTACACTTAATTTGTTCTATGTGGAAGAAAGAAAAGGCTATAGGACTTTACCAATAATAACTTGCTAGAAAAAATGAAATGGCAAAGAAGACATCATCCGGGAAAGTTAATATGGCTTTAGAAAAAGAAAAGATAAAAGGTAATAGATGGGCAACTCAAAGGCATAAGCTGCTATCTTCTGCATATAATAATAATAAACATTTAAATAGTGCTAACTATTCCAGGAACTGTGTTTAGAGCTTTACAAATATTACCTTATTTGATCTTCACAATAACTTCAGGAGGTGGATGCTATCTATTATTATCATCATCTTACCGATGAGGAAACTTAGACAAAGGTTAAGTGACCAGTCATATCACCTGTAGTTCTATCCATTGTACCACCCAGCATGTCATATGTTATCAAATGTAGAGAATTCTTAAAAATTTTTTGCATCGTGTTGCATAATTTTTGGCCATCTGGTGAACCCTATGGACCCTTTCTTGGATTAATGTTTTAAAACTGTAATGGGCAAACTTTTTAAAGAGGGAGCCAAAGGAAAGGAAATGCTCATCTGTCAGTGTGTTTCTAAGGCAACTCTTTCGAAGTTTCATTGTATTGTATCCTACACATTGTATTCGTCAGATTAGGAATAATGTCTTGTGGCCGGATAGAACATTTCAGAGGTCCACATCTGGCCCACAGGCAGTAGTTTGTCCATCACTGTTTTAAAGTGAACAAAATAAAATACCTAGAAAGAAAAAGAAAGCCAATGAGTTTAAAGTGTTTCAAAGCACATGGACCACACATCAAGAACCCCTTACATAGATGGAGATCTTTAATGTATTGGGCAAATCCTCTATGAAGATTAATAGGAAGAAAATGGGGAAAAGGCTTTTAGAGATTATCCAGTACAGCCCCTTTAAACAAAGCTAAAAGTCCTTGATCCAAAGAGCGTCTTGAGGAAGAATGCCTCTCTCAAGTATCCCAATCCATTTTGCTAATGTGTATCTTGGTCATTGGGGAAAATTATAGAAAATACCTTGATAATCCTTTCCCCAATATGTTTTTCCCCCTTTTCACCTTTTTTCTTAGAAAATCAGAGTTCCAGCCATATCGGGAGCTCAGAATGATAAATAAAAAAAGAAAAAAAAGGGAGAAATTCTAAAAGAGTTCTATAATGATTCCATTCCTGTCTTGAAATTGAAGTTCCAACTCAATTCAGCATTTACAACATTTATTAAATGTGTGTTCCTACTGTTGTATAGGTGCCACATATTCAAAACAAATATGAAAATAGTTCCTACTCTCAAAGGGCTTCCAATCTATTGGGAGTCAAGGCTTACAAAGATAATTAGATACATGACATTGGAAAGAAAAATACAAAGTAATTAGGTGATGAGGGAGGTTAACTAAATAACTGGGTGTCATCAGAGTTGGCATCTTATAGGAGATCACATTATAGCTGTGTCTTGAAGGGAGGTAGAGACTCCTACAGGCAGTGGTAAAGAGGGAAACCATTCCAGGCTTGGGGAACACTGAGGCCTATATAAAAATTCCAAGGCAAATGACTTCAAATTTGCTTATGTGTCAAACATCTCAGTTGCATCTTCTGTTAGAATTCACCACATCTGCTAGATAGCTTTCTCGCTTGGGGGCTCAATTGTAAACAACATGTAAACCTATGTCTTTGTTATGGATAAATTGCCATTTAATTTTGGAAAGTAGTCCTACTCATTTTAAAGAATTAGGGAATCATAAAATTATAATTGCCATTGTTATTCAAGTGCATTGCGAACTAATGAATTAATGGACAATATAATTCCTCTGTTCTTTGATTTTATAGGGGATTAAAATTGAATATGAGAATTTATGCTAAAATCAACACAATTTATGGATGAGGTTTCCTAAAAAAATTGTTGACACAGAGTGATAAATCAAGGACGTTTTATTTCAAGTAGTAACACTTGTTCAACTAAATTAGAGCTCTAGTATTCTGGCTCAACAATGCAGAGCCATTATTATTCAAGGCCATCCTTACCTGGTCTTAATAACACCTTGTAGCGAAATTAATTTACTTTTAAAATTCTAGTTGCCATAACAACTTGGTGCAGCTGTTCATGTGATTTAATGAGATTCCAAAAGAAGAACTGTCTCATGAAGGAAAGATAGGATGAAAGGAGATGAGCAGAGTCTTTCGATTATTTTATTTAAACATCAGCAGTGACCTGAAGAAAGTGCTTACTGCAATAGCATAAGCAGAGACAAAGCTTTGGGGGCTGTTTTTATTTTCTTTCTTATTTAACTCCATGTGAATGAACTGCTTTCTCCTGACTCCTGTTTCCCTGTGGAAGACAGAGCTTCATAAGAGGGCTACCATGGGAAAAAAAAGTAAAACGGCAATTCTTTGATAATAGAGAAATGGAATGGGTTAATTTGTCACAAAAAGTGTTTCCATTTCATTTTGTGCTGCCTACCTGTGTGATCTAGCAGAGCATATGACATACAAAATGGAAAATGTATCCAGGATAAAATTTACTTATATTATTATTACATTATTTTGCCTTAGGTACAATAGGATGTATATAAACATTAATGAGGTAACAATAGTCCGAGGTTGAGTTAAGGATGTGTTAGGTTACCTAAACTTTACATACTCTTTGAAAAGTCGAAACTCATTCTTCTCACAAAGGACTATTAGTGAGGATACTGGACCAATTTCTTGATCTCATTTTATTCTTTGATATTTTTTCTTATTATAAATTCCAAAATGTTCATCTGTACTGATGAATGGAATTTGCATACAAGAAGTCCCTAATATTAATGAAAGCATAGATATAACCTTCGGTGTATGTTTATGTGTTTGGAAAGAGAGAGAGGGGAGGAGAAAGCTTTTGGATTCCTTAATATGTATGTATAAATATGCATGTGTATGTATACAGAAGGGTTTTTTATAATAACATAAAGATACACTTTGTATTACTGATTTATCTCCTCTCTGTGAAGTCTCAGACTGCTATTTCTTTTACTACTCTAGGAGATGTTAATTATTTTTTTTATAAACTTAACAAGCATGTTTTTACTCCACCCCCCAAAAAAAGAATGTAAAGGGATTACACATAAAACTGGGAATTTACATCATATAATTTAAATTGTATATTAAGTCTAACACAATTATTAACAAAACTGCCCTGCCATCTCTTTCTGTATTTTTGTTTTATTGACATTCTTTTCCTTTCTTCATTTTTTTGCATAAGTATCACTATCCATCAAAACCCCTTGTACCCTCCTTTTCAGAAATCTTTTCTTAAAACAGACAAGTATAGTAATGTGAAACAAATTCACACATTGTGTGAAAATGTATGTCTCCTTCTTCACCTCTAGTCTATCACCTCTCTGTCAAGAGGTGGGAAGACTGCTTCATCATCAGTCTTCCAGAGCCATAATTAGTCACTGAATTGATTCAAGTTCTTACATCTTTCAGAGTTTTTTTTTCCTTTACATTACGTAAAGTAGTTTTATGCCTTGATCTCCTGGTTCTGCTTATTTCAGTTTGTATCAGTTCATAGACATTTTTCCTAGATTTCTTGGAATCTGTTATTTTCATTATTTTTTTGCAGTGTCATAATATTCTATTACATTCATTTACCATTTTATACCTTTTCTCCCATTTTCATTTCTCCTTTGTCATCTGTAATCCAGAGTTGAAATTATTTTGCCTGTGAATATTCTCTGCTCAACTTTGTCATTCCTCTTAAATTCCACTCTCTCCTCTTCCTATTCTAATCTGTTTCCATATTGAATATAATGTATTTCTGCACCAAACTTTTTTGGATGATCACCCTGCTCATCATTACAATTTAAGGACAAAGGAGGCAGTGCTGTGTCTATTAAAATATTACAAGGTCCTCTCTGTAGCTTTTCTCTTTTTAATAGTATTCCATTAAAATCATATACCACAACTTGTTTAGAATGATGGACATTCTTTCAGTTTCCAGTTCTTTGCCACCACACACACAAGTAGGCCCTTTCTCCCATCTTTCATCTCTTTTGGATACAAACCCAGTAGTTGTATATCTCAGACAAGGAGTAAGTACAGTTTTTTGGCCTTTTAGACATGGTTCCAAATTGCTTTCCAGAATAGTTGTATCAGTTTATAGCTCTACCAATAGTATATTAGCATTTCAATTTTCCCATGTCTTCTTCAACACATCATTTTGCTTTTTAAAAAAATCATATTAGCCATTCTGATAGATGTGAGATGTTACCACAGAGTTGTTTTATATTTGCATTTCTCTGATTAATAGTAATTTGAAGTAGATAGCCTTCTCTTGTTCTTCTACACTAGCACTCGGTTATCTCATCAGCTCCCATGGATTTAATTCTTATCTCTAGAAAGACAGTTCTTTAGTGTAACTCCTCTGAATTTCATGAAGTTCATCATTTCCAGGTGAACTTCTGAGAACATTTTAATATCAACATGACCAAAAGTGAATTCATTATCTTACTACACCTCTCACAACTCTCCTTTCTCCTAAATTTTCCCATTTCTATTCAAAGCACTGCTACCCTTTCAGTCTTCCAGGCCTAGAACTTAAGCATTATCCCTGACTCCCCACTTTTCCTCATTCCACATAGCCAAACACTTGCCAGTCCTTCCTTATTCTACTTTCCCAACATATTTTGCACCCTAATCCTTTTTCTCACACAGCTATCTCCTTGGTTTGAGTCCTTAGTACTGCTCATCTAAATTATTGTAAAAAGCCTCCTAATTGGTCTCCCTCCCTCAAAGTTCTCACTGTATGGGTCCATCCTGTGTACCTTTTGTAAAAATAATATAAATACATTAAAATGCAAAGGAAAAAATGAAGTAAAAGTGAACACAGATCTGAGCTCCATCAACCAGTTCCAGTGACTTTCTGTTACTTCCTGGACCAAATTAAAACTCCTTGAGTATTTAAAGCTCTCTATAACCTGGCTCTAATCTATTTTTTTTTTGCCTTCCTTCCCCAGAGGTACAAGAGGTACTTCCTAGAAAAACCTATATCTAGAATGGGACTGCCGAATCCTTGAGTCTTCTTTGTTTTAACACGATGAGATTTTAAACCACAGAGGGTAAATATTCTAATTCTGAACACCAAAATATTGAATGCTGAGAGGGAAATATTTGCACAAAGAGAGAGAAACCACTGGCAATAAAAGAGTTTATTTGGTATTGACTGGCTATCCTTGATGGAAATGAAACCCAAAATAGCGAATGAACATTCCTGTTGCAAATGTCCATACAAGGCTTCTTAAATTAAAAAAAAAAAAGTTTTTTTTTAAACCCTTACCTTCCATCTTAGAATCAATACTACATTTTGGTTCTAAGGGAGAAGAGTGGTAAGAGCTAGGCAATGGAGGTTAAGTGACTTGCTAAGGGTCACACAGCTAGGAAGTATTTGAGGCCAGATTTGAATCCAGGACCTCCAGCTTCTGGGCCTGGCTCTCAATCCACTGAGCCACCTAGCTGGCCCCCTTATGAGGTTTTGTATTGCCTCTCAACTAATTTTAATCATTCCATGATTATTTATTGCTTAGTTTCTGCATCTTTTCCTACTCTACTTTTCATCCTATTTTCTCCTTAATTCATATTTATACTCAGTACCTTTTTGAAAATTTCCTCCTTCCTTACTGAAGAAGACCTTCAGATAATTTTAAAAAAGAGTTATTCCTCAGGAAGCCAAGGTAGAAGTGGAATTGGAGTCCTGGGGAAATTAGTTCTCTTGCTAAGGAGACAGATGACCCCAGAGAAGTCAAACCAGGGAAAACTACAAAGACAGATAAAGGCAGAACTCAGCAAAGACCATCATCAACTATGGCTTCACCCTAATGGTGCCTAGACAACTAAACTAATATGCCAACAATTGACTCATCTCTACCCTTGCTTTTTCTAGCTATGATCAAAGAGAGAAAAGTTTCTCCCACCCCAAATGCTTTAACAGTTTCTGAAGAATGGCAGTGAAAATGGGTAAAGAAGCAAGCGTATGGGTTCTGGGCAGATCACTACTTATTGGCTTCTCTTGAGAACAGCTTCCCAAGACAAAGGTCCTAAACAAAGGATCTTAAGAGTTGGAAGGGTCATCTAGCTGATCCTCCAATACAGTACTTTTCTTTAGTGTAGGTGACAGGAATTATATATCTGATTTGTTCTGGTGAAAAGTTCCTAACTAACCATAGCTGCTTCATTTGGAAATCTTGAGATAGAAGATTCTTCCTCTGATTAGGCTGAAATTATAAATTCTACCATGTCATTCTAGTTCTACTTATTACTTGTAAATCCTTGTAAATTCTACCATGTCATTCTAGTTCTACTTATTACTATGTAGTTTATAAGTTTAGGACATGAATTTTTATATAAATAAATTCTGTTCTATTGATACACCAGATTGATTGATGCCCTGAAATAGAGGAGATGATACACATACCAGGTTGGAATTGGGTATAGGGTAATAATACTATATATTAGGAATACACTTAGTGCTCATCATCAGACTATCATCATCAAATATTCATTAAGACCCTCTTTGGCATGGCATTATGCTAGGCAGAGTAATAGCATCTGTTCTTGGCTTGGTACCTTATCTGTTAGTGTTCACATTGCAGCCCTATTATTTATCTAAATGAGGCTTAATTCCAAGAAAAAGAATGTGACCTTCAGAGCCTGTAGGTTCTTTAGACCTGCTGTACTTCTTGATGCTAGGGATCATTTCTGATAAACTCAGTCTTAATAAATTCAGATATAGCTCTATTATCAAACTGGGTATTTATTGAAGTGGAATCTATTCTCCTTCCTAAAACATTTAAGAAGACCATTTCCTCCTCTGAAGGTCTTTCTATGCCTTGTAATGACTTGGAATATATCCTGACTTTCTCAAGATCATTCAATGGACCATAAGCTCTGTTAGGTCTTATTGAGCTGCAGAGACTTCAGATATGAAACTTGTGATGATCAATTAGGTTTTCTGTCATCTGAGAACCAACCTAGATAAGTTCATGAAGATTGATGACCAAGTGTGGTGTCTATTTCAGCTACAGCTACTTTTGAAGTTCACCCATTGAGTACCAGAGTATCTATAATTTATATCTGTGGAGGATGGCCTTTACATACATGAACTTGAAGATCCTTAAAGTATTGAGCCAGTTATAAAATAAACAGATAATTTTAAAATGGTTCTTTATTTTACAAGTTTACAATATAACAAGCACACATGAAATGTACAGAGGTATACTCAATACACATTGGAATACAATAAGAATATACTTTATTTTTAGCATACCTGAAGAAGATTACTCCTAGATAGTCGAGAAAGATGAAGAGAGACTTCATTGGAGAGATGACATTTGACCCAGAATTTAAAAGAAGTCAGATTCTATGAATTTATGATTTCATCAGTATTAGATCTTTTAGGGTATTCTTATCTAAGACTTCCCATAAATGCAATTGTCATGAATAAAAATATGCTTTGATCTACTAATTTCTATCTTGAGTCTACCCATTACTTTCCTCCACCCTGGTTATACACACATTATCTTGCAAAACATACTTCCATATTGGTCATTTTTGTAAGAGAATACTCATATAAAACCAAAACTCTCAAAACATAAATAAACTAATGTGAAAAATAGCATGCTTTGATCATTCCATCTCCTATAGTTCTTTCTCTTGAGGTGGATAGCATTCTTTGTCATAAGTCCTTCAGAACTGTCCTTGATCAATGTGTGAGATAGCTAAGTCTTTCACAGTTGATCATTCACCAATATTATTGGGTAAAATTTTCTCCTAGTTCTGCTTATTTTGCTTTGCATTAGTTCATGTAGATCTTTCTTGCTTTTTCATCCTGCACAAAATTTCTTGTAGCACAATAGTATTCCATCCCTCTGATATATCAGTTTGTTCAGTCATTCCCCAGTTGATGGACATCCCCTCAATGTCCAATTCTTTGCCACCACAAAAGAGCTGCTATAAATATTTTTATACAAGTAGATAATTTCCTCTTTTTTATGATCTCTCTTTGGGATACAGTCTTATTAGTGGTATTACCAGATCAAGAAGTATACAGTTTTATAGCCCTTTGGGCATAGTTCTAAATTGTTCTTGAGAATGGTTAGATTAATTCATAACTTGACCAGCAATGCATTAGAGTACCAATTTTGCCACACACCCTCCAACATTTATTACTTTCCTTTACTTTCATATTGACTAATTTGATAGGTGTAAGGTGGCACCTCAGAGTTGTTTTAATTTGCATTTCTCAAATCAAGAGTGATTTAGAACATTTTTGTGTGATTATTGATAGTGTTGATGTGTTCAACTGAAAACTGCTTGTTCACATCCTTTGACCATTTGTCAATTGGGGAACAACTTGTGTTCTTATAAATTTGACTTAGTTCTCTATAAATCTGATAAATGAGACCTTTCTCAAAGAAATTCGCTATAAAATCATTTCTCAGTTTGTTGTTTCCCTTCTTATCTTAGTTCAATTGGTCTTGTTTGTACAAAATCTTTTTAATGTAATATAATCAAAATTATTTATTTTACTTCTTTTCATGTCCTCTATCTCTTCTTTGGTCATAAATTTGCTCCTCCATAGATCTTCCACATAAACTCTTCTTTGTTCTTGTAATCTACTTATTTTGTTACTCTTTATATCTAAATTATAAACTCATTTTTTGCCTTATCTTGGTATAGAGTATGAAGTATTGATCTGTACCTAGTTTCTACCAAACCATTTTCTAGTTTTCCCAGCAGTTTTTCTCAAATAGTGAGTTCTTTTCCCCAAAGCTGGGGAGTTTATCAAACACTAGATTAATAAATTCATTCACCTCTATTTATTATGTATATAATCTGTATCATTGAACTACCGTTCTATTTGTTACCTATTACTTTTTAGGTCACTTACAATTTTGATTATTTGGAGATTGTTATTGACTGCCTAATGCTTTCCCTCCTCATCTTTGCTTTATGTCATGGTTTCCTGGCTTCCTTCAAGTCTTAGCTTAATTCCCATCTTCTGTACAAGGTGATTACTATTCCATTCTCAATTTATTTTGTATATAACATGTATGTGCATAGGCATTCACACTTTTCTTCCCCATTATAAATACCCTTTGCTACATATCTTGAATATTCCCCCCTTTTATCTTCTAATACTTCCAGTGCTTTGGTATATACACCCATCACTTCACACTTGGATTATTGCAGTAATATGCTGGTAAATCGGCCTGCCTCAAGTCTCTCCCTGTAGCAATCCATCTTCCATTATGTTACTGAAAACTGTTTTCCTAAAGCTCAGGTTACATCGTATCACCACCCTATTCAACACATTTTAATGGCTTCCTATTGCCTAGATCAGATGTGAAGTGCTGTGTCTGGCATTCAAAGTTCTTCATAACCTTTCCTCTCCTACCTTTACAGTCTTCTTAGACCTTACTCTCTACCACATACCCTTCTTTCCAGTAACATTGACCTCCTGGCTATTTGAAAAACAATACGTTACCTTTTATTTCTAGGCATTTTCTTTGATTGTCCTCAGTGTTTAGGAGGTTCTCTCTCCTTTCTCCAATTACATATCTTTCCTTTAAGTCCCAACTAAAATCTCACCTTCTATAAGAAGATTTCCCCAACCCTTCTTAGTTCCAGTACCTCTTCCCCATTAATTATTTCCTACTAATCCTGTATATTGCTTGCTTCATATATATTTATTTATATACTGTCTCCCTTCCTTAAATTGTAGGCTTCTTGAAAGCAAGGACTATCTTTTTCCTCTTTTTCTATCTCCAGCACTTAATACAGTACCTGGCACATACTAGGCACTTAATAAATGTTGATTAATTGATTTTGAGTATTAAGTGCTTTGATTTCAAAGGTCCTATGATTTTCTGGAATGTAATACAATCAACAAAATGTCACCCACACAAAGGAGCATCTGGAGGATGTCATTTTGTATAAGAAATCTGTTTTCCATTTGTATTGTGCATAAGACATCCTCCATGATTGTGGCCAACACCTTTGGCAAGCATATGTCTTCCTTTTTTTTTTTTTTAACTTGCTTAATGTTGCATTTATCAAGGAATTTTATATGATGTTAACATATGTTAAGATTTTCTTCAATAATGATTTCAGAATGAAATTAGACTCTGAGCTGCTGTTGCCTGGGCTGTTATTTCTCTTTGCTTTACAAGAAGATCAAGTGTTTGCTGACTGAGATGGTTTCTAGATTCTTTCAACATCTTCATCAAAGTGACTGGTATGCATCAGTGAAATTTCTATATGAGAGGTAACAGAGTTAGATTTGTTTATTTGTCATTTTGTTTATTTTGGTTTTTGAAGTGACTATTTAAAAAAAGGTCCTCTGGTGACTACATACAGAGCCTTATGATGGATTAAGCTTTCAGTATTTTTTGGTTGTTTCTCAAATGTCCATACCTATAGTTCCATCAGTCTAGGGAACTTCTCATGCGAAATATTACAATCAATGCAGATCCATAACTCTGTAGACTTATGCCTTATGTCTTAGAGAGTTGCCTATAGACCCAGGAGTCTCTTCATTGCCTACAGTCACACAGCTAATGAATTTGAATTCAAGATTTCCAGGATCTAAGCCCAGAACTCTCTCTTCCCCCTAATATTATTCCTTATAGGGCTCTGTGTGAGTTGTAGTTCCACTAATTTTAAATCCTAAAGGTGGGTATTAAGAACTTTTCCAAAATATATCTATGATAAAAGAGACCTTTTCACACAGTTTTGGATATGGTCTTCTATGGAATAGGTTTTGGGATTCTAAAATAGTTTCTTTATCCATTAAGTCTCCTCATTTCAAAAAGAAGTAATGTAAACTCCTTGAAAGAGTAATTGTATATTTTGTTTTTCTATAAGCCCTAGAACAGACCCTTGAACACAATAAGGACTTGATGCTTCTTGCATTAAAAAAGACTCATTATCACTTTATTATAAATTATGTTGTTCTGAAGGCATTTTAGAATATTTAGAACAAAAGCCAATAATGAACATTGCATGTTTTCCCAATAATGTTTCACAGGCAAAATTTCAAAGGAGTTCTGACAAATGGGGAAATTATAGTCTAGATAATCAGTGGTTCCAAAGTCTTATGAAAGAGCACTGGTCCTTAATGCAATTAGCACATTGTCACCCATAAACATTAGCTGCTAGAGGATTTCAACCTCTACCATCAATCATTCTTCCATTTGTATTATGCCCAGGACATCCCCTATGACTGGGGGTTTGATGTTTCTCACACTAGGACCTAGATTAAAATCTTACATCTAACATTTTTTTCCAGTGCCTGTATGACTTTGGACTTCTCAAATTTGTTTCAAATCCAGATTTATAAACCCAATATCCTATGAAAAAGGGACAGAAGATACATAGTTTTTCAGTCTGAAGACCTTAAATCCTATCCACTCACCTTACTGGTATAACTATAAGGAAGCCATATGTCTCCTCTGAATTCCACTCTCCTCAGTTTTTGAAATTAGGATAATGATACCTGAGCTATCCAGTGGGTTGGTTCTAAAGAAAGTACTTGTAAACATTCAATTAGGTCTGAATGAGATGGTGATAGGGGTAGGTGTTTGTGAGTCATTTCTACAGACAACATTAGGAAGTAATCTGTCTGGCATTGGTGTCTCTGGTTTTCATGCCTTTTCTCCTTTTCTCCCATCCCCTACCCTCCATAACTTTCATGTATCTAATATCCTCACACTTTTCTCTCCTCCTTTTTTCCTCCACTTCATCTATTAATGCTTTCTCTTAGCTTCATCCTCCACATCAGAGTATTAAAAAAAACATAATAGCTTCAAGTAAAACTCCTTCTAGTGGTATTTGTATCCCATAGAAATCAAATTGAGCAATTGGGTGTTACATTGGTTAGAGTGCCAGTTTGGTGTCAAGAAGATTCATTTTCATGAATTCAAATCTGGCCTTCACTTATTACCTGTATGACCTTGAGCAAGTCACTTAACCCTGTTTACCTCAGCTTCCTCATCTGTAAAATGAGCTGGAGAAGAAAATGGCAAACTATTCCAGAACTTTTGCCAAGTAAATCCCAAATTAGGTCATCAAGAAACAGACAGGACTGAAATGTTTAAATAACAACAAAAGGCATAAAAGCTTTAATCTAATTGGAAAATTTCAGAAGTCATCTATGAGGTAAAACAAGATATCTATGCCATTAGGGATTTCCAAATGATTCTGAAGTAACATATAATGAAATATTTAGACAGAAGGAACTTTAGATATTATTGAGCCCTAAGTATTAGCAATAGAAAATAGAAGGAACAGATTTTGAACAGAGATCTTTTGAATCTGTCATATGACACTGTTACAGAGGTAACACTGATGACTTCTGGCCAAAATAAAACATATTTGCAGAAATAAAAGCATGCTTTCAGGTTACAGTGGACCTAATGTAGGTGGAAGCCCTTATATAAATAACAAACATGGAACTAAAAGCATAAACAGAATCACAATGCAAAAATTGACATGATTCTTCCCTTCTTTACTGAAAGTATTGGCTAGATTGTTGTCTTTAGCATATTTCTATGTATCTATATCTTTATTATCTATATCTATATCTATTTCTAGACACATCTACCTGGAAAGTGGAAGGGAAGGAAATAAATATTTACATAATCATAGCTAACTTTTATGAAGTCCATATTACATATATTCCTTCTATACCTTGACTTTTCCCATCGCATTTTCTATATATCATGGATTTACATAAGAACTTAAGTGGGAAATTTTGAGTAGTTTTGTTGAAACCATAGTTGACATATGAAGGCCAATAGATGAAACAGAAAAAGTTTAGAAACTATATAGCCTACAATCAGCTACTACAAATGTTCCATAAAAGAAAAAAGAAAAAAATTGGACTTATCTAGTACAAATGATGGACAAAAAGTTTTACATGGATTTTCCAGATCATGGAGACATCATACCCTTAATCCCCACAACGTGGAAGGGATAGTGTTATATGCCAGGGAATGTGCTCAATGCTTTTTATGACTATCATTTCTTTTGAGTCTCACAAGATCTCTGTGAAGTTATACCAACTCTGTTATCTGTTTTAAATTAGACAGGAATATATTTTGATTCTTTAACTATAGAACAAGAAGGTAGTATGATATAATAGTTAAATTCAGTCGTGGAAGGAAAGACCTGAGTTCAGATCCTACATGTAACACCTACCAGTTTTAAGAACACAGATAAGACTCTTGATCTCTGAGAATTTATAGGCACCTCTGTGCAACATTAATTACAGACAAGCTACAAATCTGCATTGCTGGAAGAATTTTCACATAAGAAGTTCAATAAACCAGTGAATTTAGATGTATGGATTTATTTTATATTATTTTTAAAACTTTATTTGTTTGTTATATCAAAATATCCAGTTAACTCCCTCCCTTGATTAGAGGGAGCATCAGTGGGAAAAAGATATATGTATATGTAAAACTATGTCTTAATTATTTCTATTTATCAGTTCTTTTTGGATATACATAATTCATTCTTCAAACAATATTTTTGTTGCTGCATATAATGTTCTCTTGGTTCTGCTCATTTCACTTGTCATAATTTCATGCAAGTTTTTCTGTGCTTTTTTCCCCCAAATTAACTTTTTAATCACTTTTGAAGACACAGTGGTAGTATTCCATCACAATCATATGCCTCAAGTTGTTTAGCCATTCCCTAATTGAGAGCAATCCTCTTAATTTCCAGTTTTTTGCTGCCGTAAAAAGAGATGCTATAAATATGTATTTTTTAAATATAGATTCTTTTCTATCAAAAATATAGGTATTCTCTGATCACCTTAGGAAACAAACCTAATAGTGGTATTTCTGAGTCAAAAGTATACATAGTTTTATAAATCTTTGAGCATAATTCAATATTGTGCTCCAAAATGACTGATCCTACTGTTCTTATCTTTTTGATCATTTATCAGTTGGCAAATGGCTCATATTCTTATATATTTGAAAAAGTTCTCTAAATATTTTAGATATGAGACTCTATATAAGAAACTGACTCTAAGAGGTATTTTTCCAATTTTCTTTTTTTATTTTAATCTTTGCTATATTGTTTTTATTCATACAAACATTTTTAAATTTATTATATTCAGAATTATTGATTTTACATCTCACAATGCTTTCTATCTCTTAATTATTCATATATCCTTCCCTATCCATAAATATGATAGGTAATGTTTCCCATTTTTCTAATTTGCTTATAACATCTCCTTTCATGTTGAGATCATGTGTCATTTTTTTTTTACCTTATTTTGATAAATGGTGTAAGTCAATAAATTGGTGAGTGTTTAGTTTCTGCCAGGATGCTTTTCATTTTCCCCTAAATTTTTGTCAAATGGTGAACTTTTATTCCAAAAACTTAGGTCTTTTCTTTTATCAAATGCCAATTTACTAAAGTATTTTACAATTGTTTGTTATGTCTGTTCAGTTCTATTTATCTATTTTTCTATTTCTTAGTCACTAACATAGTTTTGATCATTACTGCTTTAAAATATATTTCAAAGTCTGGTACTATTAAGCCTCTTCCCTTTACAATTTTTCATTAATTCCTTTGATATTCTTGACTTTTGGTCTTTTGAAATGAATTTTGTTATTATATTTTTATATCAGGAAAATAATTTTCGTATGTTAATTAGGATGGTATTGAATAAGTACATTAGTTTAGATATCATTGTCATTCTAATTATATTGGCTCTGCCTACCTGTGAGCAATTGACATTTCTTTGAATATCTAAATCTGGTTGTATTTGTGTAGAAAGAGTTATAAAATTGTATTAAAATAGATTCTAGATTTTTGGAGGGGCAAATATAGTCTTATGCATTTTATTCAATCTATGGTTAGTTTAAAATAATTAGCATTCACTATCTCTCCTTGAATATCATTATTGGCGATACATAGAAATGCTGGTGGTTTGTGTGGGTTTATTTTATATTTTGCTATTTTGCAGAATAATAGCCAATAATTTAATTAATAGTAATGACATGTAATAATTTTAATTAACAGTTTAGTTAAATACCTAGGGTTTCTATGTGTATCATTATTTCATCTACAAAAAATAGTTTTATTTCCTCTTTCTCTTATGACTCCATAAATTTCTTTTTCTTCTCTGATAGCTATTTTTAGCTTTTGTAATACAATAACAAATAATATTGGTGAGAATGGGCATCCTTAAGTTTGACTCTTGATCTTAGAGGGAAAGCTTCTAACTTATTCTCATTAAAGATAATGTTTTCTGATGGTTTTAAGTATATATATTTCTAATTATTCTAAGGGAAAATCTATTTATACCTATGCCTTCAAGTGATTTCAAGAGGAATGAGTTGTATTTTGTCAAAGACATTTTCTGCATTGATTGATATAATCATATGAATTTTGTACTTTTGTTGATATAATCAATTATGTTAATGTTTTCCCTGCAGGCCTGGTATAAATCCTAATTGGTCATAATGCTAGATATTTGTGATATATTATTATAATCTCTTGGCTAATATTTAGTTAGGATTTTTGCATCTATATTCATGAATGAAACTGGCCTATAATTTTCTTCCTCTGTTTTCGCTTTTCTTGGTTTAAGTATGAGCACCATATTTGTCTCATAAAAGGAGTTTGGCAGGACTCCTTCTTTGCCAATTGTTCCAAATAAATTTATTTAATATTGGAAGTACATGATGTTTAAATGATTGTTAAAATTCATTTGTAAATCCATTTGGTCCTGATACTTTTTCTCTTAGGTAGTTTATTTATGGACTGTTCAGTCTCTTCTTCTTAAATAGATTTATTTAGATATTTTATTTTCTCTTCTATTATTCTAAGGCAATTTATACTTAGTAAGTATTCCATTTCACTTAAATTGTTAAATTTTTGCCCTATAACTGGGCAAAATAATATCTAATAATTGCTTTGATTTCATCTTCAGAATAGTAAATTCATCCTTTTCTATTTTTTGATGTTAGTGATTTAGCAGATTTTTTTAAATGTGCAAGAACTTAGAAAAGTATATTGTAAAGAGTGATATTTTTCTTATAAATATCAATAAATCACAATATCTTAGATCTTTGGAGGTAATAATAATTCCTGTTCCCAAGGAATATCTTAATATCAAATGAGATAATATTTATAAAGCATTTAGTACAATGCCTGGAATATAGTATCTAAGAAGTGTTTCCTTCATGCCTCTTTTTCTGATCAGATTCAAATGGACACAGTCAGTTTCACCTTCTTGACGTTTCACATTACCAGAACTAAATTGGGTACAACTCTTATTCTAAAGGTATTCTGTATGATCTTCAAAATATAGTACTTGGAAAAAATGGAGGTTAAGAGATGCACACATTTCTCTTGACATTTGTTATGTTGTACTATGTTTTCTGATATTGATGTTGATAAATATTTCATTTATAATTTTTCAAGGTCTTTGGAAAAGAAAATCTTATGAAATGAGTGGTGTTTAGCCCTCCACCTGATAATCACTGTTATGCTTCATGGGAAATCAAACTGTTACATTTCTAACATATTTTTGCACCTTTGAAAAATAACCCCATGGGGCAGAGAAATCCTCAGCTTCTGGATTAAATTCTATGGAATCTTCCAGTAGTTTTCTAACATGCCCTATGCTTCTGCTCTAGTAAACTACACCTCTGATTCAGAGGAAAGTAAATTTGAAGTGTGAGGGTGTGTTGAATTTTAGGTCATTCAAAACTTGTCTTTTTCTTATACACAAATACTTATTCCCATCACCTTATTCTCAGACTAGTCATTTCATTTAATAGCATTTATTTAGTGCCCATTAAATATGACTGTTAGGGACTGATGAGATAAAAACAAAACCAAAAACAAATCAAAAGCCCTTAACATCTAGGATGTTCCAGTTTACTATGGGACAGTTAGGTGGTACGGTGACTAGAGCACTGAACCTGGAGTCAGAACGACCTGAGTTCAAATCTGTCCTCACATACTACTTTATGTGAGCCTGGGCATGACACTCTACCTTTCCTTTTCTTCATCTGTTTAATCCTGATAATGATAGCCTGTACCTCCCAAGCTTGTTTTGGGGACCAAATGAGATAATAATGGTAAGCACTGTATAAACATTAGGTCTTATTACTTGGGAGCTATAATAGATACAGAGATTAAGTGTAGTATATAGAAAATTAAGAAGGAAGAGGAAATGTATGGAAAAGTTTTGTAAAGGAAATGGTTCTTCCATTAAGCCTTGAAAGAAAATTATTTTAAGCAGTTTAGATAAGGAGATGGATTTTAGTTGTTGAGAATGGAAACTTGCAGGTCAAAAATGGACAAATAATCCAATTGAATTGAACTATGGAATTCATCAATAGGAAGAGTAATATAAGTTTAAGTAAGTCGCATTCAGTTTGATAAAGGCATTACACACCAGCCTATAGAGTTTGTATTTTATTCTGAAAGCTCCAGAGAGCAACGGAAAATTTCTAAGCATGATAGGGACAACATGGTCAGACTTGTGCCCTCAGAAAGTTATTTCGGCCAGTGTGGGGTAGAGGAATCAGAGAGGGGGATGCCAAAAATAAGAGAACCAATTAACAGGCTATTTTAGCAGACCAAATGAGAAGATATGAGGACACAAACTAGGGTGGTACCTATCTGAATGAAGACCACCCTACTTCACACTGGGAATCATTAGTAACAATGCAGGTACAAAGTAAAGCAGACGCAGCTTACACTTTGTTAACTCTTCCAATGTAGTGTCTTGTCATCTGCTCAGTATGCCCTCAGCAAATGATTCAGAAGGTGATTTTCACATCAAGAATGTCATCTCGTTTTACATTGATCACACCACAACTGCGATGTGCCCTATCTTTGGGCCTTTGTTAACCTGCAGTGTATTGAAACAGGAATCCCTAAAATAGAAAAAAAGTATGGAAGCTAAATCAAATGGAAAACCATTTTACTGTTCAGTCTCAAACTATCCTCAGTGAAAAACTGTCTGAGTAAGAGGAATTGTCGAATAACCTGTTGTCATGGTAACGAATGAACTAAATTCACATAGGAAAAGATACTAGGAAAATAAAAGGTTTGGGGTTTAATACTTTTGTGATTAAAATATTTCTCTTAAACTTATTATTAGAGATTTCCCCTTTTTCTATTTTTAACAAGATCTTCCTTTGGAAGAAACAAAAATTAAATTAATCAGTTAAAAAAAAGTCAAAAAAAGTCATCCAAATACCGTTTATCCTACAATTGTGATTTATGTAGCTTTTTAATTTCCAATGGTGCTCTTGATAATCTAGTTTTCTGGGAATTTATTGTGCTTTTATCTTTGGCCTCTAACCCATCCAAATTATTACTCTAATTCTATTCATATTGGCAAGCCATGGGCTCTGACTTTGCATTTTCTATTTTATGTCCTTTTATTCTAACTTTTATTAATCTTCTGTTTGTCTCTTATGCTTTTCCCTGCCACAACACTCTGAAAATTAAATGAGCCCTCGTGACTTAAAAGGAGGCATTGAAGACATGCCAACTGCTATGCTTCCCAAAAAAGCTTTTAGGTGGTTTGGTTGTCTTCAATTTAAGCAACATATTTTATTTATTCTTTACATTCAGAGGCAACTACCTAAATATAACACAAATGTGGGATTGAACTGGGCTTTTCATTCACTGGGACAAGGTCTAATGAAGCAAAAATGCAAACAAAAATATTACACCAAACTGCATTTGCCTTCCTTTCTCTTATATCTTTACTAGGTTGCTAAACAGAGCAACATTTTCTTCATCGAGTCAGCTATTTGAAGAAGAGAATTCATTTGAGAAATACTTAAAAGTGTTTACTTTGTTTAGATGAAGCACTGTGTTAGATGTGGCAGAAATTTGGGGGAGATTTTGGGGGCAACGACCTATTACTTCATTGATGTAAGGAACTTCCAGTAAAGAAGCTGAGCCTAACAGAGCACCTCATATTACTAAGTGCTCTGCTTCTAATAGTCTTAGGGGAAGCTAGTGGCACAGTGGTACGAATACTGGTACTGGAATCAGGAAGACTCATCTTCCTGAGTTCAAATGTGGCCTCAGACATTTACTAGCTGTGTGACCCTGGGCAAATCATTTACCCTGTTGGCCTCATCTATAAGATGAATTGGAGAAAGAAATGGCAAAACAATCCAGTATCTCTATCAAGAAGATTCCAAAAAGGTCATGAAGAGTCAGATGTGACTGAAAAGACTAAACAACAACATTTTATAGTCAGCATTATCTTAGAGTAGAGCATGAGAGATTACATTACAAACCCAAGATCAGTCAGTATGGGACACTCATGGAACTTGAACATTGGTATTCTTGGTTCTGAAAGCAATCTTTTCTATCCTACATCATGCCATAAACTTAATATGAGTCATATTGGAAAGGCACTCATTCCTCTTTGTTTCTACTCTAAGAATTTGGGAAGAGATATGCTATAGAAACTATTACAAGAAATTGATTAAACTTATTACTGTTATCATTATTATACCAAGAACTTTCTGAAGCTCTAGGGACAGAGGCTTCCGGAAAATTTGTTGAGGAAGTCCTGATTATTTTCCAGCTAAGACAAAGACTTTTTTAACTGTTGCCCATTGCTGGAGAGAAGGATAGTAACTGTCAATCACAAGTGTTTATAAATGCCAATATTATTATTTTCAATGGCAAGTCAACAGCATAGTATAGCAAAAAGAGATCTGGTCTCAGAGTCAAGCAGACCTTGGTTCAGGTTCCATACTTGACACAAAGAAGCTGTGTGACCCCGGGTAAGCCATTTAAATGCTTTTATCAGTGTAGACAAGAAGGTACCAATCTGCCCTGAAAGAGGAAGTTTCCTTATCTGGGAGTTCTTTATGTTAATGAAATCAAAACTTCAGTCTCAAACTCCATCCTATCTTCTATAACTCTAGGGAATCTTTGAGGTTCTTGAATAACTCATCTGATTCATTCAGGGCCAACATGTGTGGTCCATTTCCTCTTCCAGTCATACATCTCTATGACAATATTATTTGCAATGCTTTTTCCTTAATGGTCCATCTTTTAAACCACAGTCTTCCCTTTCAGTAGAATGTAAGCTCCTCTAGGGCAGGGACTGTTTTGCTTTTTGTCATTCAATCTCCAGCCCCTAGGAGAGTGTTTTGCAACATCGCCCAGAAACTTTATAAATGTTTGTTGAATTAAATTAAATTGAATTACAGTGATACTGTATAGCTGAGAGTCTCAGGATACCAGTCTTTAGAAAATTAAAGTTGAAGGTTACAAAAAGGGCAGTGGAAAGGCCCCAGTATGTAAGAATAAGCTGTAATACATTACAATTGCAATATTGTGCAAGGAGAAGCTATGTAAAGGATGTCTGCTTATTCTGCTAGAGGTAAAAGGAAGTTTTTAGTGTTCTGGGCAAAGATATGAACTCAGCCCTGTGTGTCCTGGCCAAGAAATTTCCAGGATGTGATCATTCTTCTTCTGTGAACAGTTTGATATTGTAGTGCCTCTGATTCAGAGAGATGCTCATGAATGAAATAAGAAACACAGTTTTGACATGATGCCTAAGGAGACACCACACTTACCAGAGCCTGAATGAATAAATATTCTATTAAATCAGTCTTCTTTTGTTTCCTCTTTTCAAGAGACTCAAGGCACATTTTAGGAAGTGTTCCAAGAAAAGTCCTAATCTCCCTGCTCCCCTGGGCTAAATTCACCTATAAATAGAGATGTTTTCAAAATGAAGTAATGTGGTTCCATATTAAGTCATAATCTCTTTTTTATTTCCAGATTTCTATTTCTCCTTTTTCCTTCCTTTACCTTCCTACTGTTTCCCCACTACTTTTCTTGACTGTTTGATTATGTTTCTCCAGCTGGGACTAAAAGCTGCCAAATATTCAGGGGAAATCTGGAAAATCTAGTCAATTTAGAACTTACCTCCATCTGAGCACTTTCTCTTTTCCATTGCTTAGCCTTGCCTTGCTTTCCCTTTATTAGACTGATTAGCTTCATATGAATATCTCTATTTTTCTCTATTTTTTAGTTATCCTTCTCACTCATTTCCTTCTTTTGCTCTTTCACCCAAATCCCTGTGATTTTTTATTATCTAATTTTAGATACTTTTCCCTCTCGATTCTTGCTTTCTCTTCATATATCCCTAATTTTCATTACCATTTGTGAAGGTTAGCCATCTTTATCTTTTGAAAGAGAAAAAAAATAAATTTCACAACAATGGAAGTAAAACATTTCTAGTCATTCCTCCGATGTGATTTTTTTCATCAGCTTAATTAGTTATTTAACCTGTATCATAGTTTTCTCCCTTATAAAAACCCAACTGGGCCTGAAGCCCCTTTTTTCTTCCTCTTACCTGTTCAGCATCCTTGATGGACCAATCCAAGTATCCATTCCTCCAAGAAACATTTTTAGAGCCATCCTGTTCATATTCTAAGCTGATAGTGACCTCTCTCCCTTTGATCATTTAAGCCATTTCTTTTATGAGCTTTTGTTATTTAATGCCAAAGTTATTTGCATATATACCACAGCACCCTATTAGGGTGTTAAGCTTCATGAAGACAAGGTCTGTCTTATCTAAATTTTGTACCTACTCCAATGTCTACTTCCATATTCTGCACATAGTATTTAATAAATATTTATTGAATTAGATCTTATATATAATTAGTATTTAATGATATATAATCTTAAATTATACTGGTCTTTCATTAATTTCATAAGTCTTAACACTGTTTCCTCAACTAGAATATAAGCTCCTTGAAGTTGGGAAACTCTTCTTCCCTTTTTATATTTCTATATCTTTTGACACTATCTTAAATAATGCTGGACACTGATTAATGGAAACAAGAGAAGAGCTGTGAACATATTTTCAGAAGTGTAAGTGCTATCTAAAATAATTTTGTTAATATTGCCTTCAGTTCAAGGCAGAGAGTCCCAGAAATCAACCAGTCATCGAATTAAAGCTGTTGTTTAAAGGTATGTAGATTTCCAATTACAGAAGCAAAGCATTTCCAATTTCAAAGAGACCTGAGAGGTCTTATTGTACAAATTTTACTTTTACAGAGATTTCCCTCCACAACAACCTAAACAAGTAGTATTCTAGTCTCTGTATAAAGACCTCAAGTAAGGAGGAGCTCATTAGCCTATTCTACATTTAGACAGCTCTACCTCCTTCCAACTTCTTCCTGTTTTCACAAATTCTTCCCCCAAGGATGTATGGGGATAAGATAGTATCAGTATCACTGTCAGTGAGGTATTTGTCCAGGTGAGTTCATGGAATTAATAAATAATATATCCCCTACTATTCCAATCATGACTTGATAATCAGTTTCATGTAACAGAGATTAGATGCTCTTCCCTTCTCCCTTTTAAAGTCGCAAGTGTGGCAATGAGGTGGCACAATGGAGATAGATTGCTCAACCTGGAGTCAGAGAGACCCGAGTTTAAATCCTGGCCTCACTAGTTGTATGAACTTGGGTAAATCATTTCAACTGTCTGCCTTAGTTTCCTCATCTGTAAATTTAGGTTAATAATAGCTATTCTATTTCCTAGGGTTGTTATGAGGATAAAATGATAAAACTATAAACTACTATAAAATTTTAACTATTATTAAGTTCTCAACCAGTCGTAAGACTACCTCCCTCCCATGGTTGCTGTGAGAATTAAAATCAAATGATATAATAATGTAAAACACTTAGCACAGTAACTGGTACATAGTAAGGGCTATGTAAACGTTAGAATTTTTAGCTATTTTTAAGTTCAAAGGATTCATTGATTGGGAGTTGAAAGGGATCCTAGAAACCATTGGGTCCCACCTTTAATTTTATATATGAGGAAACTGAGGCTAGAGAGGGTCATATAGATTATAAGTATCAGAGACAGAATTTGAACTCAGTTCTGACTTTAGAGCCAGCCCTCTTTCCATTTTATTTATATACACATATATACACATATATATGGTACTAAACACATACAATCATTATTACCTTTTGACTGCTATTACAAAAGGAAATAAGTATCATTTTAAATGACTCTTTGTAGTTGCATTTTGTGTGAGGTAGGGAGTATATCAGGACTTGAATCACTTAGGGATAGAAAGGAGAATTTTAAAATGAGATATTTTCTTACCCACGCTGTCTTGTAGGTACATCAACATTTTGTCATGTTTACTCCTTGATGCCCTTTTTGGCTGTGTAGCCTGGATTTATTGTATTTCTATCACCATAATAATCCTATTTTCCAAATGAAACAGAAGCATCCTGTGTTTCCAAATATGTTCATTTAATCATGCATTGCCCAAAGGCAGATCTTATCAGGTGAGTGGATTGAAGTTTGTAGCAGTTATTCTTTGTGCTTGCTGTGGGTTAGGTATTGCTTGGCATGAAGGCTGAATGTTTCATTTCTCTAATAGAAAACAATTACAGAATGAGCCTCTGATGTATTGTGAGCTGAGGGACATGTGAATATTTAACTTTTTGACATCTGAAGCAAAGTATAATTTACGAGTGGCACATTACCAGGTTTGATAACAAATTCTATTAAAAGTGTCATTAATTGGTTTAGTCGATAATGTGTTTCTTTGGTAAACATTCTAATCATGTACAAAGAAGGGTATCGGGTCGATTCAACTGGAATGCTTTAATAATACCAAGGACCATTGCACACTAATATCCCACTGGCCCCCCAAAGGCAAATTAGTCATACAACTTGGCAGAATCCCTTTGCTTTCCAAGGAAGACATTATATGACTGGTATCTTTTTAGCAAAGGGCATGAGGTATATTTATAAGTAATCAGGAAGCTGGAGGAATGCTTGTGTCCCTTTTGTCAAACACTACTACCCCTTTACTACTGCCCAGGATGGCAACCCAAGGACTATGCTTAGAGGAGGGGCACAATAGAAGAAGTTTCTCTTTATTTCTCCATAGAAAATAATGATTTAACCACTGTCAAGAAATGAAGCAAGTTGAGAAGTATTCAATTAGTTATTGGAATTGGATCTTTCTGAGTAAGAATTTAATAGTAACATTATAATATGTTGTTTTCAGAGTACTGTTCTCAAAACAATCATGTGAGGCAGAAAGTATAGCTTACATTAGTGGAAATGAAAGGTGTTAGAATTTTCTGGAGGTTATGCTTATAGAGTAACATGGAATATGAGAGCTAGGGGAGACCAGAGGCTCTCTGATCTAACCTTCTCCTTTTGCAGATGAGAAAATTTTAAATAACAAATGGCATTTTCCTCATGTTTTAAAGCTAGAAAAATGATTTACCTACATTATTCAGGGACCACAGTTGGAGATGTTAGGAAACTGAAGTTCTGAGAAATCAAATGACTTACTCATGACCACAAGGCTAGTTAACTGTCAGAGGTAGGACTTTCAAACTCCAGGTCCATAATTCTAGCCACCAAAGAAGGCTGAGACTTGCCCAGGATAATTATTGGTGTCATCTGTCTGATGAGAGTTTGACCCAAGAGACAAATGAGACAATAGTAAGGCATAGCAAGGTTTATTGAAGTGGCAAAGGGGCCCAATGCTAAGAAGAAAAGGTCCTATGGTTGGAGGGAGGCAGCAAGGGAGAACCCAATGCCAGTAGACAGCTATAAAATTTCTTCTGAGTAGGGGGAGATATAGGGTCTTATGGGTTTGGAGAAGAAGAGGGTGTAGGGAATAAGGCATTCGGATTAATCTCATTGGTTGTCTCTGGGAAAGGTGAGCTACTTGGGTCAACTTCCTTGGATGTTTCTGAGGGGAATGGGGAAGTTGGTCTTTGGGGGTGGAGGGGCTTTTTCTCAGGCCTGATGCTCAGCCATGCAGGGCAGGCTGAGGAATAAAGTCCTGGTGTTCTGCCAGGTGTTCCTGGGGCAGGTGTTTGGGGGATGCTTTATGTTTCCACAATCTGTCAATTGGCAGAAGCAATATAGTCAAGCCAACCTAGAACCCACTCTTTTGATTTCCATTCTTATGCTTTTCCCTTTCATCATATACCAATTTCCAACTGGAAGTGTGAAATCATGTTTCATAGCCAAATATATAATTTTTGATTATCTGCCATTTTGGATTTATTCTCCTTTGTCATCTATTAATGTGGATAATTGAAAGCAAACTGCCATGCTCTTGGGAAGAGGAGAAAAAGCTCAGCGAAAACAGATAGATCCATGCATTGAATTTAGCTCATTATACACTGAATAATATAGTCCTTCTATGAGGATTTTATTTAACTCCAATTTATGAAGTCACATAGGGAACTCCATTTGTGGAAACTTTCTCCACCTATGCAGAATGACAACTCATTTATAACATGTTAAGGAATGGCTTGAGGAATTGAAAAGCTAATTGACTGAGCTATCATCACACAGCTAACATGGGTTAGAGGTAAAACTTGAATCCATATTTCCCTGACTCCAAGGTCATTGCAATTTATATCACAGTTGTATTTGTTTAGGAGAATTAACATCAGTGTTTGATGATTTTTCTGTAAGTATAATACAAGGATAGCCACATTTATATATTGATATACCTGTTTTAAAGAAGAATGCAAAATGATAGAAAAATTCACAAAAACCAAAGTGAGATCATATATTGTTAGGATCCTTCATTAACAAGTAGGTGTATATAATGTTTTGAATTTAAAACATAAAACCTGGACATTGTGAGGGAATGAGGAGGGTGTCAGGATACTCTGCTTGGTGAATCTTTACTTGGTAAATACTTTACAAGGATCTACTTTTGCAATCTCAATAGGAATTCCCATAAAAGGGAATATACCTCAGAGAGGTATAAAAGAGATTGGGTGTGGTGGAACATGCCCATGATTCTTGTTTTTGGGGAAGACTAAGTCCGGTAGATCACTGGAACTTTCGAGTTCCAATAGAACCAGCACTGTGCTAGAGTCAACTCTTATAAACTCTCAAAAGCCAATTGTTAAATTTTAAGTTTGAGCATTTATGCTTCAGAAAATAGAAAATGATACAAATTAGACTTGCTTATGATGTTCATGTCCAAGACTTTAAAAAGTGATGGAGAAAAATTTAATAATTAAGATTAAACTAAAAAGCTTGTTATGTGCGCATTTTCTTTTTCAGAGAGCTCATTGTTAAGCATTTACCAGCAAACTCCTGCAGAGGGATAAAGGCAGAGTATATGCACTAAGGTCAGCATTAATATGGTGAGCGCTTAAAAGTGGGTTGTCATCAGACTGCATAAAGAATGTTGAACTAGATCTGGCCAGAAATAGAGCTGGTTAAAGCTTCTGAGCACATCATCAGAGGGATCAAACCAGTGAATGACCATTGTACCTTCCAGCCTGGGTGAGACAATCCAGAAGGAAGAAAAGAACGAAGAATAGAAGGTAGAAGGAAAGGAAGGAATGAAGATAGGAAGGAAGGAGAGAGGGAGGAAAACCCTGAATTTAATGGAAAGAAGAGGAGATGGAGAGAGGGAGGAAAAGAGGGAAAAGACCTGTCAATGTTAATTGACAATTGGCAAAATGACTTGGCTAAATGAAAACAAGCTCTTATCACATCTAGAAAATTTTGTGAACTGATATTTACTCCTCAATGAAACTGCAAGATATGGTATCAAACTACCCACAAAAAAGATATATCTTAGAATCTACAAGAGATATGATTTTTAAATTATTATCCATAGAATCATTCAATCTCAGAATTTTCAGTAATCTGGGGTCACCTATTTCAACACCTCCCAAAGGGTCATCTATTTTCCACTTGAACAATGGACCCTTGTATGAAGAACTCATCACTTTCTAAGGCAATTTTTACAGATCTAACTGTTAAGACGTTTTTCCTTCTAACCCAGATTTCTCTGTAAGTCATAATTCTGTCCCCAGGGCCTAAGCAAAACACGTGTAATCCATCTTCAACACAATAGCCTTTAAGTACTTGAAGATAACTATCACGTTCTCATAACTATTTTCTTCCTTTGGGTAAACATCACTGATTCCTTCAAATGATCCTCTTGTGAGATGATTTTTAGTGTCCTGAGAGTATAAACTGATGCCCAGAATTGAAGATGATGCTGCAAATGTCTTTACTTTGACAAAATATAGAAGTATTCTAGCCTCTAGTTCTCTTTATTGTGCTTCTCTTAAGGTCCAAATTTAAGGCAGCGTTATTCTTCTATGTTTATACTGATGATTCATAGAGCATAATGACTAGCATATAGTAGATGGTTAATAAATAAATGGTAATTGATCTGCCTTGTAGTTCATTAAAATCTTATATATTTTCCTCAGAAATTTTCTATCAATCTTGTTTTTACCTAAAGCAGTTGTTTTTTTGAGCCCGGGTATGAGATTTTATTTTTATCCATGTTAAATTTGACCTTGTCAGATTTGGTCCACAGTGCTGACAAACATCATTAGTGGAGAACCAATTACCATGGTTAATGTCTTGAATAAAGTCCAATGAGAATAGAGATTCTCTGTCACTCTGGGAAATTTCTCAAGATGTTCTTGTTTCCAGATGAAATACTATTTTGATTTGAACTATCTAGAACATTACAAGGCTTCTTTGATGAGGTTTATAGTAACTCAAAAATAAATTGATTTTGTAATTAAATGTAATAGCAAGAAGCTTGATAACCCTAAGGATGATTCTCTTTTACCATCTATTAAAAAACTTCATTAGTCAAAAGAAACTAATGAGAAAACTAAAATAGTAGCTTGGCAGAAACTGACAGCAGTTAGTCAAGATGAACATCTTGTGGCATATACCACAAAATGACTTAAATATTAGAAAAAAATTAAATTATATCTTTTACACCTATGGTAGAAGAAGTAAATGAACAGGAAAATGCTTTGGAGAGTTACCTGTTACACCAAAACATTAAATTAGCTACCCAGAATCATACATAGTCATAGAAGAAGAAAAAAGTGTAGTCTTTTGATTACATAAAATTGAAAAGCTTTTCAACCAATAAAACTGATGTAGCTGGAATAACAAGAGAAGGTTAAATAGAAACAAATCTTTGCAGCTCATTTCTAGGATAAAGGCTTATTGGTCAAGCTATATATGGAATTGATATGTACATCTAAAAACAAGAGTCATTCCCCAATAGATAAGATGTTAAAAGATACAAATAGGCAGTTTAAAAAATATGGAACCATTTGAAAGACTGCTGCAAATCACTATTAATATAGGATAATATAGGCCCTGAAAGTTAAAATATAATTTTGAGTTTTCACTATATACTAATTAGTTTGGCTATGATGGCAAAATTTGAAAATAGCAAATGTAGTGTTGCTAAAGGATGGGCGACACAATTAAGTGCAATTTATAAAACTGAATTAGTCTGGCCATTTTGGAAAATAATTTGGAGTTATATTCTCCAAATTCATAAACTACACATATCCTTTCACCCAACAAATCACTACTAGACATATATTTTCCAAGACAAAGTTAAAGAACATACATATCTTCAAAATATATTTATATCAGGGCTTTTTTGGTAGTATAGGATCAGAAATAAAGTAAATGCTCATTTATTAGGAGATGAATGAGAAAACCAGAAGACAAATGTAATGGAATATTACTGAGCCATAAAAGTGACCACTCTGTAGATTTAGAGAAATTTGGGAAGATAGAGAGGAAACTGAGAAGATATTTAATGATACAGTCAAATAATTGAAAGTAAGAAAGCAATTATACATGAGAACAACAGTGACATAAATAAAAATGACATAGAAAGACCTCAGGACATTAATCAATGTATGGAAAAAAAATTCAGAAGGGAATGCATAGAAAAAAAGGTAAAAATAACAGAACAATTTTGTTTCTAATTTATTAAGTATTTTATTTATTTATTTTACTTTCTCTTGACATTTCACTGGTATAAAAAATCTCCCATGGGAAAAAAGCTATTCCTATCAATGCAGATTGTCAACTGTTCTTCATTTGATACTCATGGGGAATTGGTTGGAAATATTCAGATGATAAGCATCTTGAACAGGACCATACAGCTAGCTCAGAGACTGAGATTGAACTCAGATTTTCTTGACTACTACATCATGATCCTTCTCAGTTAAATTTTATACACTTAAGCAACTGAACAAAATAGAAATTCATAAAGTCAAATATAATCTTTTTGGGTGGCTTCTCTGTGCATTTAAAAGTTTCAAATTCAGCCACATATCGGCAATGGAACTGATGGTAAATTTAGTTTTTCCCAATTGGAAATAGGGTAAAAGAAATTAAAGGAAGCAGAAACTTCCCACTAAGATTCAGGATAGGGGAATCCCAGGAATTTTTTAGCTCTAATGAGAGGAAATTTAGCTAAGCTAGCAGATAATTGTTAGGGGCAAGCCAATCACAAATGATGAGTGCCATATTATTGCCTGAAGAGCTACAAAAACTTGCTCTTGGTCTATTTTTTTCTCTGTTTAAATTTTATTTGCTGTTCATATTTTCATAGTTGCTTTTGTTGCCATGTAAATATGCTATTTTTATTGTATCTGAATGAATACTATACACATATAGATACACACATATATGTGTATGCTTATACACGTGCACTTCTATAAACATGTGTACCTCTCTCTCTCTCTCTCTCTCTCTCTCTCTCTCTTTTAGCTACATGAAGTCAATGGAAATAGCCCTAGAATGAATCAAAGAGTGATTGCATACACATTAGAAAACCAGTGAATGAAAAAAGTGAATATTTTCCTTACGCTCTTGCATAGTTCCAAATTGTGGAATACTACTACTTTAGAAAAATAAAAATTACAAGTTACTCCAAAATCAATGAAAGGATTTGTAGACATTGGTATACAACAACACATTAATACCAACAATGATTCATACTTGAGAAATGGCATAAAACATAATCAAAAATATGAACAAAAAGAAAAGATGTTATTTATATATTAAAATAGCCCAAATATTATGGTGGTAACTATTCCCAAAATATTAAAAGAATCACTGGAAGATCTTCAACATGTTGAATGGATTCTTTGAAGTAGCAGGATGGTATGGTAAAAAGAATACTGGATTTGAATTCAAAATTGAAAATTCTTGAAGGAAATTAGGGATTCTTAAAAATGAAAGTGAGAAGGGAATGCTTTCCAGGCATAGAGAAAACCCAGTATAAAGGCATAAAGGCAAGGGAAGGGAATGCTATGTGTGAAGAGCCAGTAAACCCAATTTGTCTATTCTGTAATCACATGAAGAAGAAGAATGAGAAAAATTGGAATGATAGGATGGATACAGATTGTGAATCTATCAACTAAAGGAATTTGCATTTGATTATGAACCCTTCAAGACACCTGAGTTATCAACAAAGTTGTTTTATAGTCAGTGAATATCTACTTCCCAGTTCTGTTGCCTATGCTGTTTATATTCCCTCCTACCATAGCCTGTATTTCTTAGCATATAACAAATAATACTCTTTACTCCAAGGATTTTATATAGTTATTCAACCATGAAACTGCTTTCAGACAGGTAGCTATGGTAATCCTGCTTTCTAGACAGGCTAACAAAAGTACAAATGACTTAACTAAGCACATTCTCCCATGTCATAGGATGAATCAGTGGAAGATCCAGGCAATAGGATCAATGTAATTTACGTTCTTCTTAGTTTGTGGTTTGAACTACAAGAAAGAGTTGGCAGTATAGATATGCCTTAATTTATACAATAGATGTAATCTAGGGAAGTAATATGCTAATTAGAATTGTATAAGTTGAACTCCATTTCAAATTCAGTAGGGTAATTTATAATGAAAAAGAATTCTTTCTTAATAAAGCAAATAACCATACACATATATGAAACACATGTGTGTATATATGTGCGCGTGTGTTTTAAGGCTAGAGTTTTCAAAATTAGATCTTATGGAAGAGGAGTCCACCCACATATAATGTAAGATATTTTTCTGTTTTTTCATTTGTTCTCCTCACATCTATTCCTTTTGCTTCCTGACAACTGACCCATCTTCTCTTATCCTCTTCTTTAGATTTCCCAGTTGTTTCATTCAGAATGGGTAAGGTTGAACTCTGATGATACCTAAATGATAGGGTGAAAAAGAAAAGATATAAAAAAATCAATTAGTCATTTGGTTTACTTCACACAAAGATACACTCATCCCCTTACCTCTACTGGTCTGGTATCTCTCCTCCCCATCCCTAATCCATCCACAACTGAAAAGAAATATGTCTTCCCTCAATAAGTAAAATGAAGATTTTGGCATTTTGCATATGTAATATGAACTAGATCTTAAAGAAAATATAAGAGGACATGGAAAAGCAGTGTGGAAAAATATGAGAAAGGCTAGACTAGCAGTCAGAAGAGGGTTAGGAAAAAGTGTGGAAAAAAGACTATATGAAGATCAGAAGCCTGAATCTTGGTCCCAGGTCTAGGTGGATAACCTTGACCTTATGTCAGTCATTTGGCTTCCCTGGGCTTCAATTTTCTCGTCTTTTAAAATGAAAGGATTGGATCCAATAACCTTTCAGGTCCCTTCCAGCTCTAAATATATGATTTTTCCCTGTTTGAACTTGCTATTTTCTCTACAAAAGAAATAGCTCCATCCTGTGTAGTTCTCTAAAAAGTCATGGTTTGCTATCTTTCCCTAACCATCTAGCAAGTGTTTGATGGTGTCTATCTGTACATTAAAGTGTTCAAATACACATGTTAGCATAAAAAAGACTATTCAGAAAGTTAGTACATCAATTACCACCAAATGTGGCTTCTCATAGCAGAGTGATGAAATCACACTTGTAAACCTGTAGTATAGAAGGGTTTAAATTTAAGCTATTGTCTGTGTCTAAGTCTATGACTAAATTTCCCTCAAACAATAGGTTCGATCAGTAAATGTAATTTTTAAAAGAAAGAAAAAAAGTCAACTAAAACTATTTTGTCTAGGATCCTGCACGTAAAACAACTGATAGATTGACTGCAATAGTTATTTTTTCCAACTCTTTGCTTAGTTTGATGCCATAAAGTTTACTTTGAAGTTTTGTTTTATTTTGCCACTTAGAGCTGGAAGGGAATGTAGACACTGTTCAAGCCAAATCTCTCTTTTTACAGTTGAAGAAACTGAGGTACAGTTAGGTTAAGTGATTTTCCCAGAGTTATCTGGCTAGTAACTGTCTGGTATTGAACACAGATCTTCCCGACATTAGGTTCAACACTAAATCCATTGTGGTAGTGTTGTATTGTTGTAAATCATGAAGTACTAACATGACACTGAAGAATTAAAAGTGAGTTTCATTCAGAGGGCAATAGAGAGGCACATGGTAAGTGTGGGTAAGCTGTAACAATTGGCACAGGAAGGAATTTAAAGAACAGGAAAAAACAATGTAATTAAAGAAATATGTGATAAATAAAAATACTAGTCATAAGCTAGAAGTGAGAATAACTCAACTGCTCCAAAGTTGTATTTTCTAATAGTGCCTTGCTAAACTGAAAAAAAAAAAATGAACTGTGCTTTCTATGCTTTGGGTGAGCCACCTGGGGTGGATTTATGGGGTGACATGGACAAGAATTGCATAGAACTGGTGTACATATATGAACTGTGATTGGCTTCTTGGAGGAAATATCTACATTGATGAGGCATTCTTCAAAGAAGGAAAGGAAGAAGTTAATGGGACCTGGGCATCAGTTTTTACCCATATAGAAATGCATCTTTATAATTAGACAAAAGCAAATTATGAAATATCTCTGATAATGATTCCTAGAAGGAAAGCCTGAGCCATTCATGCTAGGGGGATACTAATAGAAATATTTCCATTCTATCTGAGATTTCTTAGCAATTAATTTCAGTGAAACATAAGCTAAAGATGACCAAAATATTGGAAATGGAAATCAGAGTTTGATTTGGATTTTTATTTGCTGAAGCTTGTTACACTTCAAGAGTGGAACAAAGTACCATGTTGTAGAAATGCCACTACATGTCATACCTAATAAAACCCACTTCCAAGCAGACAGGATCTCGATGAAATTCTAACAGCTGTAGGCAATTATTCAGCAAACTATCTTTGAAACACCTTTGAAAGACCATTTTCCACAACTGTTTTCTCTGCTAAAATGTTCTTGTCTTGGACCAAATGTATGATAAAATTACCACAATTCTCACTTCACATCTTCAATTCTGAACTTAACTTGAGTAGATTTTTTTTTTGTTTCTCAGGTGTGATTTCATTTGTCCAGACAGTCTCTGACTTATGAATGTTTTCTATATATAAATAGCTATCCTAGCCAAGGACTCAATCTCCTGCAAAAGCTGTCAAAATTCCCCTCTTCCCCACACTCCTTCAGGGGACACCTGGTATTTCCCTCACCCTCCCATTTACCACTGGGGAAATCCAGGATATTTCCCTTCTTCATCTCCTTGTTATTTGTCCCTGGAAGCTTCTGATATCCCATTCCAACTGTTGTGATCAGATATGGTAAAAGAGGAGGGGTGGTCTCCACCCCACACTGACAGGCCTTTAGAGGAGGAAGAAAGGTAAAGGAAAGAGAAGATATGCACTTCTGCCACCCCAAGTTGAAACTCAAAATGAATTTTCACATAGAAATAGTTATCGATGATTAAGCACAATAATATTTCTAGAGTTAAAAACTGATATGTAGAAACATATATACCAGTGATTCCCAAAGTGGGTGCCACCACCCCCTGGTGGGTGCTGCAGTGATCCAGGAGGGCAGTGATGGCCACAGGTGCATTTGGGGGCACTGAATAACTTTAAGGGGGTGGTGATAGTATGTGACAGGGGACACTAAGTAATATTTGTTCTGGAAACGGGGTGGTAGGCCAAAAAAGTTTGGAAACTACTGCTATATACCTTAGGTAGGCACAATAAACTGTGTTCATGAAAATTAAGGAGTTTTCATCTTCTAATGAAATTCTTTAATCTATTTTCTAAAAATCAAACCAATGTTACCTTAGTATGATAGTAGCAGGGATAATATAACATTGATGGTTAAAGGTCTGAGTTCTACCTGGAAAGTAATTACCTCCATCCTTTTCTGGTTAAAAAAAAAACAAGAAGAGAAAAAAAATAACTTTCTATATTATTTATAACAAAGGTGGAGTCTAGATTATAGCTTTTCCTTTTTTGGTATCTGTTAAAATCCTCAAGCATGTCTGAGTAATGGATTGGGCTTTTGTGGCTGACTTTGGCTCCCATCTCAACCAAACTGCCATTTTTCCTATGACTTCATGTAAGCCTCAGGCTATGAGGATGAATGTTTTGCTGTGATCTAAGATTCTGGGGTTCATAAAGGCAAAGAGCTTCCCTGTTTAACAGACTACTATCAATGTCAACAATCAGATCTTCAGTATCTTATGAAGAGCTCTAGTTTCACAAAACTCTCCATTATTATCCTCCCAGAATAGGCTTCTAATGGTTTCTTATCCTGTGACCCATTGTTTGATCTCTTGGAGAGAGAGGGATGTTTACATGCAAGCTTCAACCTAGTAAGAATATTATGCATAATTCTCAAAAGTCCATCAATATTTTCAGTGAGGATCATTAGCACTGTCCTTGAAAAAAGCTGATTTCCTCATGAATGACGAAGAATGGAGCAGAATTCACAGGCCTCCAAGAATCCTGTAAACTATTAGATACTTTTTCTGTAGTATGTGCTTTCCCCAAAAGTATATTGAGGTCTAGCCATAGTTTTTGAAATTTTCCATGGCAAATTTCCAAACTAGTCAATGCCTTCAAGCCCTACTGTCTGATAGGATGGGGTCCTTCTCAGAGAAGAGCGGCCTCTCTTACCCTAGACTTTACCAGAGACTTTAGTGACAGCAGCTCATCTTGTATTTGTTCTTCCTCCTACACACATAAATCATTGTCAACACTTCTTCTGTCCCTCACAATACCCAAATTTGGTGATCTCCAAATTTTGGGAAAAGAGAAGAAACGCCTGACAAAAATTATAGAGGTTTCTGTTCTATATGCTCTTATTTTAAAAAAAAAAATTTTTATAACCCTTACCTTCCTCCTTGGAGTCAATACTGTGTATTGGCTTCAAAGCAGAAGAGTGGTAATGGTAGGTAATGGGGGTCAAGTGAGTTGCCCAGGGTCATACAACTAGGAAGTGTCTGAGAGCAGATTTGAACCTAGGACCTCCCGTCTCTAGGCCTGGCTCTCAATCCACTGAGCAACCCAGCTGCCCCCTATATGCTCTTATTAAAAAACTAAAATCGGAGTTTTGAAGAAAGAACATTAAGAAAAACAATCTACCAGATGAATATTTGGATCATAAAAACATAAGTTCATGGTCTCATGACCTCTAATTTAGGCACACTTTAATTAGAACATATAGAAAAAGTCCAAAGGTAGCATTGTCAAAGAAGAAGGTGTTACTTGCATTATGTTAAAAAGTCATCTTACCTAGTTCTTTAATGAGCTATGGTTCCAAAACCTTAGGTACCTTGAATATACAAAGTTTCTGAAGACTCACGTAATATAGAACACAAACACACACACAGACACACACAGAGACGAAGAGAACCATTTAGCTTCCTTAAATTCCTGGATTTTATCTGACTCTCTTGCTTTCCTTTTTTTGAAAAATTGGCTAGCCCATAATAAACACTAGCCCACAGAATCTGGCTTTTTTTTATTTGTATCCATTGTTTCTACCTAATCAATACCATAGCAAGAAAGAGGATGATGCCCTCGTTAAAAATATTGATTATAATTGCCTTTCAGTTTCAATAGCTCAACTGTCCTCCCTCTATTACTGTGTAGTTAATAGAATAGCAAATGTACAAGGTTTCTGGGGCTAAGGTGGCGGGGTGGGGGGACACTTGCAATACAGGAAAATACCAACACTCATACATACACAGAAAACTATTTAGCAACATCCAACTCTTCGATTTTATCTGACTCTCTTACTTTCCTTTTTTTGAAAACTAGACTAGCCTGTAATAAACACCAGCCCACAGATTCTGGATTTTTCTCATTTTTATCTAATGCAAAATGGTATCAAAAGTATGGTACCAATGGATACCATGGCTTCTACTGTCTCACATCAGGACCTAGGGTAGATGATTAGCGGATGACAGCACCAGCCATAAGCATTGCAGGCAGCAACTATAATTTCAAAATCTGAACAAGACTGGTCCATTTGTGGCTCTGGAGCTACCATTCTTGATCGTTAAAGGGCTGCATGACCTGTGTGAAATATCATGTAAAACAGCTTCATACTTTCTTGAAAGATTATGCTTGGGAGGCTTTTGAGACAGAAAAATTAGGGAAGTTACTTTTATTGGGGGGGGGTTGGAGAAGTTCACTTGTTGGAAGAGGGATGTTCCTTCTTGAGTGATTACAGATGCTTTGAGAGTGAATTTTTAGTGGTTATTGAGTACATTGATGAGTAATAGGATGAAATGATTATAATGTTAGAAAAGTTATAAGAAGACCAGTGACTACTAAGCTATAAAAACAAGTTGTACTATTGATAATCAACTTGAGTTTGGATTGGCAATTATTGGTGGGGATGTTTAGAGGTGATTGAGTATAAAGATATCAAAGGATGGACTAGTGGGGCATTGGTTCCTGTAGACCTTGCCAAAAATAATCAATCTTTCTGCACAGCTGGATAAGGATGGGCTCACTTTAGGGAGATAAGAAAACAAGGAAGCATTGAACCAGGGAAATTGGTGACAAATGGAGCACTATGGTTTCCCATTTTGTGTTACAGGAATATTGGGATTGTCATAATACTACTGGGTTTGGGAATATAGACAAAAATTACCCACTTAGAGATATTTCTACTAATTTCTACAATGGCCTTGGGTATTGAAACTAAATAGGAATTTCTTTGAAGGACAAATGAGAAGCAAAGTGCAAGTTTGAGAGGCAGAGGCACCATTTCTATGGTTACCTTTGGGAATAAATTTTCTTGGAGTCCCACCTGGGGCAAAAAGAAATAATCAAACATTGGTTGATTCTAAAGGATTGAATAACTGTATATGTACCTTAAAGATTCTTCTTGTATTCATCATCTTCTGTCTATTCACATACAACCTTTGCTCTCTGTAAGGACCTCATCACTTATTCCCTCAAGAGTAACAATTTTTGTCTTTGAATTTCAAGCATATAGTATAGTGCCTTGCACAAAGCAGGTATTTTATAGAGGTTCATCATAGTGAATTAAATCCCCAAGTTTTGTTTAAAAAAGATTATTTTTTAAACCTTAACAGGATACTTGAAGTAGAAGATGGTCCACTAAGAGAGGAAGTAATAAGGGACAGTGTTAGTGTAGTGGACAGAGTGCTGAACCTGGAATCAGGAAAACCTGGATTAAAATTCTGTTGGATATTTTTTATTTGTGTTATTTTGGGTAAACCATTTAACGTCCCTGGGCCTTATATATAATGACACAACTAGACTAGATGGCCCCTCAGATCTCTTCTAATTCTCACAAACTCCAACAAGACGACTTTGGAAATTGTTGACATTATTATAGCCTCAGTGGTATTTTGGTTCTTTGTCCTTGTGCAATATAGCTCCCATATTGAATGAAACTCAGTTTGTAATAATTTTCATAAGCAATAAACTGTCTAGGCAAGTCCAGGAGGCCCTAAAGCATTTTCACTTGGGCTAAAACATCTCCCTTAATGGGTTAAGAAAAGGATTCATAACAGATACAGGGACTTAAAAGAAATCTTCAAATGGGAATAGGCTGACCAGTGGCTTTGAATCATGATTATGTTTATACTTCTATACTTAGCGCATCCTTCCCCCACTCACATATAGCATACAGACAAACATATGCATTAAATGAGAGACCTGGCCATTTTAAATATCAAAACCCATTCATATTTATATAATACTTTAGAATTGGTAAATTATTTTCAAAACCCTGTGAACTAGACTCTCTCTCTTTGTCTGTCTGTCTGTCTGTCTGTCTGTCTGTCTGTCTGTCTGTATCTATCTATCTATCTATCTATCTATCTATCTATCTATCTATCTATCTATCTATCTATCTATCTATCTATCTCTCTCCTTGGCTGAATGATGATTCAGTTAATCTCAATTGTTAGGTCTACTTTTTGTTGTTCCCAGGAAGAGAGATGCATTAATCCCCTTGAGTTGACTAACAAGTCTTGAATGAGATCACCACCCATAACTGTGCCTCAGCTTTGTTGATCTCAGCTATTTTGGCCAGAATTTAGGAAACTTAGACTTAAACCAAGTTGACTTTCTGTGAACATATATTGTCCTCAGAATCAGAACAGTGGGTGAGTGGAAAAATAGCCTTTTGGTCTGAGTTCAGACATTAGCCACAGCAACTGAAGACCTGGAAAAGAGAAATTCTTGCCACCAATGTCCTTGGCACAGTCAAGTAGTTCAACATAAGAAAATGATATTAATTTAATTTGGAAATGAGGCTAAAGAAGATACAGCACCATCTGCTTTTCTACTATACCCTAAGGATTATGGAGTCTTTCCATATGACTTCCTACTGAAACCTCCTTTTTGTGTAGTCTACCCCTATCCAAATGTGAACTCCTTTTCTGTGTTGCTTTTCTGTTTGTATCCTCATAACTTTGTACACAGTAAGCACTTAGTAAATACTCTTTCATTAATTCATTCTTTCATCCATTATGATTATTTGGTTATGTCTTTTTCTTGACAACCATAATCAAGACCATACTATTTATAAGGCACCGTGTTCTATGCTTAATAAAAAAGACAAAAAAATGAAACAGTCCTCCCAGTTGGCTAATTGAACTATGACCCTCCAACAAGTGATTAATTAAATTTTGGCAGCTCTTCTTGATTCCTTCAGGAAAAAAAAAACAAAAAAACAAATCAAACAGATTTGATAAATATTTACATAATTGCTTTGCCGTGATTAAGTAGAATGTATTACTTCTGGGAATATTCCTTAAAGGAGCATGTCATTATTGTATTTGTATCCTAGTGACTAGCACTTTGCCTGGCATATTGTAGGGATTTAATAAATACATGTTGATTGATAGGTTAAATGATTAACTGATGGTTTATGTTAGAAGACCTAGGAGTATATCTAACACCAAATATGGATTAAATTCCTGGGATTCATGATGGGGTTAAAAGATTTATGAACTGGTCCAACAGATATATAAGACCCACAGACATGCTGACTCAATTAGCACAAGTTTAGGTCTTGTAACATTTCTTAGGGATGATAAATATTTAGGGACAACTTAGTCTAGTACACTTAAAACTGATGACCCCACAATTGTGGAGAAAATAGATATGGCACAAGGGGTGCATTGGTCAAGAGGATGCCTCCTAATGTCAAGGAGAGTTTTTAAACTAGTACATTTGCTATAACATTCTAATCTATAATATTCAGTTTTTTGTGGAAAATTTTGAAGACAACCCTTAATCAAATTCTATCAGAAAGAAAGAACCCATCAGAGTCTAGGACTTCATGCTTCAAAGTTGTATTTTTTTCAGTTAATTGATTTTAATAGAGAATAATTAGGATTAGGAACTTGCCACTAGGGTAACAATGACACAACTTTGAGAGAGTTCAATATCCAATTATGACCTTAATAGATCAAAGGAATTTAAGTCTATTTCAGAGGTCAGGTTCCATCTTTGTATTTCTCTCCAAATGATTACTGTATTCTTAATAAGAGATATGGTGGCTGATGCACCATCATGAGGGTTAGAATTTGAGGAAAAAGACTGGAAAGAGCCCATGTTTAGTGAAAGTTAATCAGCAAAATTTAATAAATGCCAATGAAATGGTAGGTAATGAGCTAATCACTGGAGACATGAAGAAAGACAAAAGATCACCTCTGTTTTTTCAGAGTTCATATTCCAGTTGGGGAGACAACATATAAACAACTCAGTACTTACACACTATATACACGATGAATTAAAAACAATCAACAAAAGGAAAACATTAGAATTATAGGAGTTCATGAAAGGCTTCCTATGAAATTTTAACTGGGACTTGAAGTACCATAAAATCCACACAGTCCAATCTCCTCATTTTATGGAGGAGGAAACTGAGGTTCAGAGATATTAGATGATTTCATCAAGGTCAGAGATAGTAAAATAATAGAGTTAGGATTTGGACTTAATTGCAATGATTAAAAACCAGTGTTTCCTCCATTGCAAAACACTGTCTGCTTCAGTGACAAGGAAGTTGGAAAGTCCTAGCTCTGATTCATCCAGGAGTGGGTCATAGTATGTCACCCTGTTAATCAAACTTTTGAGGGAGATAAGATTCTAAAAAACTAATCCATAGGTATTATTGGTGTCTGGACTGGGCTGGGAACAAGGGGGTTTGTGTCTAATTTAGTGCATTGTGTTAGGTCATGAAGAGATAATCCAGCAAAGAATGGAGAATCACCCTCATAAGACCCTCTCAGAAGCAGGATGATGCTATGGGTATCTATGATACTCTGATATTATGGAGATTTTATAATTAGTTCCTTACTTTTATAGCAGAATGCCACAAGCTGCATGACCTTTTATTATTCCCTTTATTTCTTTTCCTCTCTATTTCTTTTCTTTCTTTCCTCCCTTCACTCTTTTCTTCCTTCCTTCCTTCCTTCCTTCCTTCCTTCCTTCCTTCCTTCCTTCCTTCCTACCTTCCTTCCTTCCTTCCTTCCT
>NC_058134.1:80371885-80423244 GCF_016433145.1 Gracilinanus agilis
CCTCCCTTCCCTCTTTTCTTCCTTCCTTCCTTCCTTCCTTCCTTCCTTCCTTCCTTCCTTCCTTCCTTCCTTCCTTCCTTCCTTCCTTCTTTCCTTCCTTCCTTTCTTTTCCTATCTTGTGCATACTGGAAACGCACTGATCTCTCTTGGGTCCTGTCCCAATTCTAATTGCAATGGAAGCTTAAACTTGCCCCATGTCTTAGCTGGACCATTGTGCCTATCTTTAGAAGGTTTGGTGTCATACCTGCAATCCCCTGGCTCCTTGGATTTCATTATGTTGGTGCTGGACTTAGTGCAGTGACCAGTTTGGCTTTAGCCCTAATGGCTCAGAATTTCTGAACTCATGCAATACAGCAGACTCCTCCTCCCCAACAGCAAAGATTACAGGCCTGCTTCATCATTCCTGCCTATAATAGATCATTTTGCAAGAATGTGCTACTTGGTCCCATGTTCCAAGCTACTGTTCACCCCACAGACAGTATGGTATTTTCTAAAGGTCATTTTCTTCCATGGGCTTCCTGTACAGATTGTCTTGGACAGCAGAACATAGTTTATAGCCAAATTCTGTAAAGGCCTTTGAAATAGATGAGAGGTCTAGCTATGGCTTACTGTAGCCTACCATTCATAGGCCAGTGACCCCATAGGGTCTCCATACCAGGATATTAAGCAGTATTTGTCTTGTCATACCACACACTTGCATCAGGATAGGATTCAGTTCCTATCAATAGCAGAATATTCCAAGAAAAAGTGATATATGACATATTTGGAAACTCTTTAATGTGTCTGGCTGGTGTGCCAGGGACCTAACAAATGTCAGATTTCATGACCTGGGAACAAAATCTGCAGGAATTCAGAACACTCAGCAAACGTTAAGGCAATGATAGGAACAGAGCAGACAACAGGGTGATGGATAACAAGAACTGTGTAGCTGAGAACCAGACACCATATCTGGGACCCTTTCACACACATTTCCTGCATTTTGGTCCTCCTGTACGTTAGAGCATGGACTTCCTGGCCCATTCACCATTACTTAGAAATTCATCTGGTGATATAAAAACAGGACAACAATGAAGTTGTTTTTAATACTTCAAATGGGTCTATCCTCTGAGATTCAAATGATAACAAAGGGATCAATATGTCCTGTTGAGATGACGCTGAGAGGCAAGGATGGCTGAAAGAGATGTGGTAGAGAGGAACAGATATCAGAATTGAAGCTGTCTCTGTGATCTTCTTGGGAAGAGATTTTCATAGGAAGCACCTTCAGAAGACTCCATCACTTTCTTGGAGGAGAAGGAGAAATGAGATTGTTGGAGGGAAATCTTGTCAGCACCATGTCCAGCAATAGCGATGGGGCTAGCGGTCACTAACTTGTTTCTCAGAATTTCAGCTAGAGAAAATAACAGAGCTGGCAAAACTAGATCGGGTTATGTTGTCCTGGGCATATAGAAGCCACATATAGCAGGTAGTTTTAATGAGAGTAAAATAGTACCTGGCTGTGGTAGATAGGCTGGCCATGATTGTGTAGCCCTTTGGCAGATTTGTTTGTATTTAAGAGAGACTGAAACCTAGGTAAAATTCAGACATGTGAGAAAAGTATGGCCACTTTGGGATCCCTGGGAGACTCTTATTTTGGTAGAACAGTGCTACGGAGACTCTAGAGCCAGAAGTCCTGGATTCAAATCCTGCCTCTAATATTTTTGTTGCTTAACAGATATGGGTCTAGGTTTCTTCATCTTTAAAAGAAGATAAATTGGGCTAGAAGGCCTTTGTAATTCCTTCTAGTTGTAAATCTGGGGTCTTGTGATTCTTTAATGTAAGCTTGTCTTAGAGAAATGCTTTTTAAAATCCATATGATTTTGAGAGAAATTCAACTTTAAATTATCAAATAAGTCCTTAATTATCAATTAACAGAGTAATAGGGATTAAACCAGTTTAGGACAATAAAGGGGATATAGGAGGAGCTTCCTTAGAAGCAATGAGAAAAGAGGTTCTCCTGGGAAAAGAGACATCAAAGGCAAAGCTTAGCCATTGTGCAATTTTGCCTAGGCCTTAACGATAGCATCAAAGTTGTCTCAAATGCCACCTTTACCATGCTGGTCAATGCTTGCAGAACTCTGATGTCAATTCTAGAAATAAAGACAATCCCCTGGGGTTTCCTTTTTTCCTTTTTATGCCTAGCTCACCAGTCTTAAGGATATTTTATCTTAGAAGTGTCTCGTTTCTATAGCAATGAAGGCTATTTAGAATGCAAAAAAAGAAATAGTGCTTAAGACTTTATTCAGTGCAGGAACAAATTCCTCATCCCTATGATGGTTCCACTTTAATTTTTGATTAAAATCCATGTTAAAATTATAATAATGTCATGCCTCTTTTCTACGGATGGCCTCCTTATGACAGAGGTGACCTTAGATTCTTAAAGGTTTTTTTCAGATTCTAGTCAAGCAGGGAAGGGTTCAAGCCCTTCCCAGCAAGAGTTTGTGTGTCTGTCATACTTAGATCAACCCAGCTGAGTTTTGAAAGGCTCAACACAAGAATATTGGCCTCCAGTGGATAAGAATATTTTGGTCACAGCAGCTCATGAATGTGTCATCAAAGAAGTGGAGGAGTTGCTATCTGTGGTGGAAAGGATACCCATGTGGAATAGAATTTATGTTCCTTGGGGGTAGGGGTATTTTCAGTTTCTGTATCTCCTCTGCTTTGCACAATGCTGGCACCTAACAAATGCCAGTCTACGGAGAAACCAAGAAGAAGAATATTGAAGGAGATACCAACATGCAAACTAAAGTCATCAAATGAAAATGAGAAGGTTTGCTTAGAAAGGAAGACCATTATCCAACTATTTAATGTTTTGAGAAAAGGAAAGAAAATGACCTTGGAATTGATAAAATATTGCTGGATTAGGCAATTAATAAATGCTTGGTAAAGTGTTGAGTTGAACTCAGATTGGTTTGGACCCTTGGTTTTCCTTAGCATTAGCAGGGAAAGATTTTACTTTCTTGAAAACTGGCAGAGGAATTTAAGGAACTGGGGTATTTCTAACATGGATGAAAATAACTACAGACGAGTCTGTGGTCCCTTGTCTGAGATAATGGCATCCTGGCATATGTATTTGATGTAGCAGCTGAGAAAGAGAGATATGCTATGTATGGGGAACTATGGGGCCAATAAGTATTACTGGTAAACTCAGGCATTTGAGTTGAATTCGAGTGACTGATCCAGCCAAATTCTTTGGTTTACGATATGCTATCAGGCTGGATCAGGTAGATTGGCATTGGGAGCATGAAGGTGGGGATAAGCATTTCAGAGGACTCATGATGAAACTTGTTATCCACCATCAGAGAGAGAAGTGGTGGACTCAATGCAGACCAAGGCATTTCCCAAAATTATTTTGTGATCTGGTGAATATAGGAATTTATTTTACTTGACTATACATGTTAAAATGGGTTTTGTTTATCTTGCATTCTGTGTATGTGTGTGTGTGTTTGTGCATGTAGTTGGGGGAAAAGAAGGGAGGGTGGGAAGAGAAAGAACTCAGAGCTGAAAATAAAATAAAATTGAATTTGATGAAAGGTAGGTAAAGACTTGCAATGCAAGGCTCAGACTTAACCCTGAGAACTGCAGAAAAATCCAGACAATACTTATATTCTACCCCCGGTTTCCATATTGCAGTTCAGGAGACTCATGAAAATGATTTACTCCAGAATCTATGAAGCCTTTCTAGATCTGCTGAATAACAAGTTGAGACTTTGGGGAGGAGAACCCAGAACTGGCCTAAGTTTCCTTAAATCTTTGGGAATGGGAATGATCTAGGATCACTTTGGACATTCCAGGACTGATAGCAAGTTGGAGAGCCCAGGAAACTCAGGTCACAGTGATTTGATACAGACCCCCCAAATTCTGATGGGATACATACCAATCTGACTTCTGGAATGCAAGAATCAGTCACTGTGTCAGCTCATTTCATTGTAGTCTTCATCATAGTTAGCCTTTATGTAGACCTGTAGGGTTAAGAAAGTACTTTACAGTATATTATCTCATTTCATTTGATCCTCACAATGACCTTGTGAGGCAGGTGCTATTATTAATCTCATTTACCAATGTGGATGCCTATGCTAAGAAAACCTTTGTAACTTTTCCATAGTCACCAAACTAGTAAAAGCAGGATTCAAATTTATTCTTTGTAGCTTGAATCTTCTTTTGGCGGGGTCTAGACACATCCATTGCTAACTTCCTGAAAGGGATTGAGGGACATCAGGGAAATCTCCTTTGACTCTTCAATTTCAGTGTGAAGATATTCTTAAATCTCATCAGTTGGGGATGAATTGATTTAATTGGGAGACATGGATCAGTTAGGGATTAATTGGTTAACCTAGCTATGATCCCTTTGTATTAGACCTAAGGGCCTATTAAAAAGGGGAGATGTTGCAACTTTTTAGAGAGATTCTGACAGTACTGAACACAGAGCCAAGAACAGAGCTTAGAAGGGACTTTGGACAGGGTAGGGGTGGGGACCCATACATGTATGCTACCTCCCCATCCTCCATCTCTCAACAACTCTGGAGTTCATGTATTTCTTCACAATAATATATACTGATTTACTCTTGGGTGATCTTACTCAAAATAATTTAGGGCTAACAAGTAATCCTTTTCCTTGTAACAAAAATGCTTCTTTAAACAACTCTTGTACATAAGTAATCTATCCTTCAGCTCTTCCTAAGGGGAAAATGTGGTTAGTTATTATCAGAATCAAAAGAAATTCCACATTAATACTATTTATGCTACTTTCTTTTCTTAATCCTGCTTATCAAAACAAAAGTATAGCACATACCATCACTGTGGGATTATTTCCCATTTATGGTATTGGAGGAAAGCTGCAAAAACAAGACATGAAGAAAAAAAGGAAAGACTGGCTACTTATCTGAGAAGTAAGCTTTCTTCGCTCTAAGATCTATGTTTCTGTCCTTGTTTTATCAGTTTAGTCATTTTTAATTAAATTTTTTTTCAGATTTTATGTTGATACAATTTTAGTTGTTTTCTTACATTTTGAAGTCCATGGTTTTTTCCCTCCCTCCAATTCCTTCTGCTTCCCATGGTAGCAGGTAATATGATCTAGGTCATACATATGTTATCATATGATGCATATTTCCATATCTGTCATGTTGTGAAAGATGACATCTCTTACCCTAAAGAAAAATTCATGGAGGAAATAAAATGAAGAATGATATGCTTCAATATGCATGCAGACTCTATCAATTCCTTCTATGGCACTGGATACCCTTTTCTGTCATGAGTCCCTGGCATTATCGTTGATCTTTACCTTGCTGATAATAGTTAAGCCATTCAGAGTTGATCATTATACATTATTGCTATTGCTGTGTATTCTCGGTTTAGTTTTAGGTTCATAGTACTAGAGTTGGAAGGGATCTCAAAGATCACCTAGTTCAACTTCATTTTACAGAGAAAAATTCTGAGACACAGGGAAACTAAGTGACTTGTCTAAGATCATGCAAATAGAAAATATCAGAGGCAGGATATGAGCCTAAGCCCTCTGACTGGAAATCTCCGTTCTTTCCATTGTACCACTGTCAGTAAGGATCACTTGTGATGTAATATAGGCTATCTGGGGATAATCAACTAATCAACAAGTCTTTTATGCAGTACCTTCTATGGTCCAGGAACCATACTCTGCCCTGGGCACACGAAGACGAAAATGCCAAACTAAGGTTTCATTTTCGTCCTTGGATCTCCAGCACCACACACTTTGTGGGCACTGAGTAAAGCCCATCAAATCAAAATGAATTGAGTTTGGTTGGAGAGACAGATTCAGTCAAGAAACAACAACACTCTGCTTTTGAGGCATCTACCTCAGTGATTCTGGAAAGCAGCTACCTATGAAGGTTGGGGGTGGGTGAACAAAATAAAATGATAAGTTTAGAAGTGCCATAAATTAAAATATCATAATATTAGTAACTTGTAGCAGAAGGTGAGCTGTAATTACTGCCTGAAATGTGGGCTGCTAAGGAAGAAGCAGGGATAAAATATTTCAGTTCTGTGTCTTTCAGAAGTTTCCATTATTGCCTTCAAATGAGCTTTTCAATCTGTCAGGCTTATCTAAGACAACTCAGAAGTTGATTTGTGTGTGTGTGTGTGTGTGTGTGTGTGTGTGTGTGTGTGTGTGTGCCTACCACTGATTTTTAAAATTGTTCTAGGCCCAGACACATTGTGCCAGATAATTCCAACATCAACCAAAGTCCTAATTATGTTGTGCCACAGAGTGCCTTAAATCAACCGTGGCTTCATTGTCCTGACCTTCCCCTTTGCTCCCATCTAGAAATCACACATTTCCCATTCAAGGAACAAAAGGCACACCTGGCAATCTAATGATTTCTAGTTTTTATTGTCAATATAACTCTGTCATATTACTGGGTTTGCCCCATAATATGATGAATGCCTGAACTTATATATAAGAACAGGAAGTATAGATAATAGCTATTAAAAAAAAGTCTTAAAGGAAAAAGACAGTTGAATCAATTATATAGAGCACTCAAGCTACCGTGTTGGTAAATCTAACTGCCAGTGACAGTGGGACTTTGCTATGCTTCAAAATGTAATAATATAAGGTGGGTCCTTTTGGACCTCCTCCGTGTTGATTTAAGTTATGAAATATCAAATAGAACTTGGGAAAAGGAAGTTGAACCAGTGACTGTGATGACGGAGATCTAATGGCTAGAAAGAGCCTTAAAAGTGTCTCTTCACCTTTTTCGTTTTCATTTTTTCTGGATGAGAAAAAGACAATAACCCATAAAGGTGATTTCTAGAGATAACTAATAAGCAGGACTGACAAGTATCTAAAATTGTACCATATATGAAGAAGCAGTGGGGGTGGCCTGGAGAGGGAGTTGGTCTCAGAACCTAGAGAACCTGAGTTCATGTCTTGTTTTTTGACACATATTGACAGTCACCCTGGGTAAGTAGTTGACTTTGTCTCATTGGCCCATGGAACTTTAAGACTCTGCTTTGCAGAGCAGGTCCAGTGCTGCTTTGTAGTAGGACTTTTCTCATTAGGAGTTCCTTCTACCAATGAAAACACACATTCAATATTCATAAAAAATGTCATCTGTAATAAATGACAATAGCAATTCACATTGTACTAATTGCTTTTGGCATAAAAGAAGCTACTTTGAAAAGGAAATTTCCAGTGTGGTTGGTAGGGAAAATTCCAATGTGGTCATCACAGCATTAATCTGAAAGAAAAAGACAGTATTATCCATCATAGCATTGAAAACTGGAAGGGAGCTTGGATATAATTGGAATACAGGATCATTGATTCGGAGCTGGAAGGAGCTTGAGAAACCTTCTGTTCTGCCTCTTCATTTAAGAGACAGGCAAATTATGGTTCAGAGAGGTCAAGGTTACAATATTGGAGTTAAGTTTTGAACCCAGATCTGTTAACTTTCAATCGAATAGTCTTTCCTCCACAGCCTTAGTATTAGAGATTATCCTGAAAGACTGAATGCAGCTTCTGCATGTGCATACTTCACATGAGGAAAAAGCAACCCTGAGTTCATTGCCAGAATATCTAGATTTGGGATGATTTCATCACTTACTATCTGTATGATGTTGAGAACATTGCTTTATTTCTATTAGTCTCAATTATCTGACTTAAAAAATGGGGGTTTATTATTTACACTGCCTAACTCCAAATCGCAGGACTGTAATTTGGGACTTCCTTTTAGAAAACTGTGTGGCTCAATGGATAAACCTCCAGATCTAGAGTCAGGAAGACACCGGTTCAAACCCAATCACAGACACTACATAGTTGTGGGACCCTGGGCAAGGTACTTAAATGCTGTTTGCCTCAGTTTCCCCATTTGTAAAATGAACTGGAGAAAGAAATGGTAGACCTCTCTGGTATCTTTGCCAAGAATGCCCCAAATGGCATCACAAAAAGTTGGGCATGATTGGAAACAACTAAACAACGATTCTAAGGACTGCTTTAAGGAAAACATTTGAACTTAAAGGGCTCTGTAATGTGACATTATTTTAATATTCCATGCTCAAAAAATAAAACAAGTTTACATATATATATATACATGTGTGTATATGTGAGTAAATGTGCACATGTGTGTAAGATATAAGTATATATGTAACTGTATAACTATATATAACTATGGTGATAATTATATAACTATATGTAATGAAACAATTGTATAGAACTATGTAACTCTATTTATGTGTTACTATAACTATAACTATAACTATAACTATAACTATATATGTACATATATATATACATAAATATATATATATATGGATTTTTTTGCTCAGATCCAGAGACTATATGGAACTCTTAATGAGATAGCTCAGCCTGCTTCTACACATTGACATTCGTCTTATGAATGATCTACCTGGAGAGTTGCTAGGGGATGCTAAGGAGTTAAGTGACTTGTCCAAGGTCACACAGTCAGTATGTGTCATGAGCAGAATCACACATTTTACGCTACAAAGAATCTTAGAGGCTGGATAGCCCAGCTAAAAAAAGTATCCAAGATTATCAAAGTTGTAGGGGACAGGATCAGAACTTTGGTCTGGGTCTCCTTGCCTCTAAGGTTAGTTATCTAATCATTGGAGTACATTGTTTCTCATGTCTTTATTTATGTGTTGTGTGTACGTCTACATAAACATACACAAATAAAATATATCAATATTGACCCTTTCCTTGTCGATGATGATGTGAGAGATTCGTCTCGAACCTGGCCCTGGTCTGATGTCCCGGGCAAGCTATTTTTCTGGAGAGCATGCTGAGAAGCTCTGACCACATTCCTTGCTGAACGCGTGAGCCCTTTGCTTCAGCCTCTGTCCTGGCTCTGTGACAGCATGATCTCCCAGCTGCTTCCCTGCAGACAGCAGCCACTTGCGAAATTCTGCTTCAGTGACATTTCACAGTGCTGGATGTGTGAGCGATCTTTTGTCCCATGTATCCTTTAAGGGAAGAAAACAACTTCATGTAAGTAGTTGAAATTGAATTAAAATGAGCTCCAAAATGTTCTTTAGTTCATTTCTCTCCTGGGGTGCAGTGTATAATTGCAAACTCAATGGTCAGAGCTGTGCTTACATCTGGTTTTTGCTTTGTATTATTTTTCTGTCATTTTGAAAAACAGATATGGAGAGTTGCTATAAGTGGGTGAAATCTATCCTATGCAAGGGAATCATTCATTCATTTCCCAAAACTAGGGGTCCTGAATTACAGATAAGAAGCAGTGAGGTACAATGTAAAATAAAAAAGAAATTAAAAACAACAACAACAACAACAACAACAACACTGGCTTGGGAATCAGGAGGCTTATGTATCATGGCAGCAACAGAATCCTGGACCTGGAGTCAGACTTACCTGAAATTAGATCTCAGCCTTGACTCCGATTAGCTATGGCAACTTTCTAACCCAGCTTCTTTATCTGCAAAATGAGGATAAGTACCGACCTCACAAGATTTGATGGAAGGCTCAGTTGAGATAATATAGAGAGTTTGTAAAACATTAAAGCACTATGAGAATGTCAGCTATTATTAGTGCTAGCTTTTTCTCTACTTAAATAATTTTAGACCTATCCATTAGTCATTATCATCATCATCCACAAATACTTATTGAGAATTGACTTGGTGTAGGACACTGTCTTCTGTACTAGAAATTGATGGTGTTCTAAAGGCAGCTAGGTGGCTCAGTGCTTAGAGAGCCTGGCCTGGAAATGGGAAGTCCTAGGTTCAAATCTGGCCTCAAACATTTCCTAGTTGTGTGATACTGGGTAAGTCACTTGACCCACATTATCTAGCCCTTACTGCTCTTCCGCCTTTGGAATTGATAATTAGTATTAATTTTAAGACAGAAGTTGAGTTTAAAAAAAAATTTGGTGATCAAAAACCAGTTTCCAATCCTAAAGGGCTTACAGTCTAGCTTGAGAGAAAATATAGGACAAGAATATATAGCAAGATTTTTTAACTAGGGGAACATGAATTTTAAAAAAATCAATAATTTTATTTCAACATAATTGGATTGTATCTGTGTGTGTATGTGTGTGTATGTCTCTGATACACATACATACATACCTACACTCACTAATGCACGCACAGTTTAAAATCCCTGATCTAGGACTAGTTCCACGAAATGGAACATGGAGCAGTCTGATAAAAAAAATCTATAGACACCTCAGAATAATATTTTTAAATGAATAAAATAAAATGCACAAGATTTCAAAGGCACACCCATACACCCATACACAAGAAGGTTATGAATCCCTGATATAAAGTTAGATAAGAGAAGGTAGTTTATAGGTTAAGAAACAGTGTGGTATAGAGTAGATAGAAAGCCAATCTCAAGCCAGGAGTTAGGTAAACCTGTGATCATGGCCCTTCTCTGACACATAATTAATTTTACAAGATGTGTGACCCTGGTCAAAGGGCCCGAGTTACCATTCAAAGTTGTTGGTAACTCTCTAGAACTAAAAATCAAAAAGCAGGCACCAATATGAATTGGTAGAGGGAGTTTTGTCAGTGGGAGATCCCTACAGTAACGAAATTGTAAGTTAGATCCAAAAAAATAGCATATATACTAAATGCCAAATGAGTGGTACAATTAATGTTAAAAGAGTTCAGTGCAGAGTAGGATGACCAAAAACTAGAACAATTACGATAGACTTTATAGGAAAAAGATGAGTTGAATCTTAATGAAAGAACTTGGGCTTTGGGGGGATAAGTCTGTGATTATATGAGTATGAAATATTGTTTCTCAAAGGAAAAGTAGTAACATGAATAGAGGAGGAAAAAAGGGGCCAAAGAATCCTGGACAGCAAGAACAGAAGAAGGGAGGGGAGAATTCATTTTAGTTTATGAGCCCTATTAAAAAAAAAAGTTCCTTTCTTCCTTTATAGTCATACTTTATCATAGAATAAGGGATGAAATCACCCAGGAGGATCAACAACCTTATTCAAAAGACTGGGCATTATGAATGATGTCTTTGCTGTTACAAAAATTCCAATCCACCTTCAAAGAACAAATGCTTGTCACCAGTCAAGAGATTTGGAGAAATGAATGATGGACTCAGAGGAAAATTATGATAGAGAAGTTCCAGAAATATTTGAACCATAGCAATTCACTAAAATAAGTGTGTGGCTTTCTCAAGCTGACTTCTTTGAAGGGGGGAACCATTCATTTGGATGTATAAATTCTGTTTGTGGGAAAAAAGTTTTCTAATTGTTTTAATCACAATTCATTAATCCTCTTGGAATTTTTGATAATAGGGATGAAGTGTATGGGAGAAAAAAGAGAAAGAGAAAATGAAGGAACAAATATATATATATATATGTATGTATGTATGTATTAAATTCTCACTATGTGCAAAGAGCTAAATGCTGAGGATAGAGTTAGGAAAGTAAGACACTTTCTGTCCTTAAGGAATTAATATTATAACAGAGGAGATAACACATGGTACCAGTTATAGTTTACATAAAAAGATGAGCCTTGGAGCGCAGCATCAATGCAGATGGCAATGCCTCTCATTTAATATCATTTCCACTGAGAAAAATCATACCACTTTTTAATTTTGAGTCATTTGATGAGGCCAAGGACTTTGTTCACAAGAACATGCTTTTCAGCATCTTCAATTACTGTGGCTGAAGCATCTACAGGACAGTTGCCAGCTTAGGTTTCATCTCCATACTGATGGCTTTCCAGGGTGATGGCTATAGGAACCAGGCTAGAAGCATTGCTATTCCTAAGGCAAAGAGAGAGACTGATAGAAAAAAGAATTTAGGGAACTTCAAATAAAATGATCACTTAAAAAGAGTTCACTTCGTTCATAATTGTCCATCATATTTGCCTTACAGTCCAATAATGCAGCAATTTTCCTAGAACAGAGAAGGTATTTTCCTAGACTCAGAACTATACTGGCAAATTATTCATTGAAATTTCAGCAGCATATTTCATCAGTGAATCAACCACAATAAGACACAGCTCTTGCCTAAGAGATTGCACTGCAAGGTTTAAATTCATCTCATTCTCCACACTGCCAAGAACGGTTCGAAAGTTCAAAGGGTCTCTAAAATGCCTGCACTGAGAGCAGCAACTTGTGGATATGGAAGAGTCTGGAGCAGGCACAAATCAGCTAGTGAAATGTATTTTCTGATCATCAATGGCAAGAAGTTTCCCTGCTAGAGATCTGCTTTTATAAAGAGGCACAACCTTGATTCAAAGTAAAAAATGCCACCGTGTTCCTTTCTGCTTGCCTTTCCTCTATGCAGTCAGCTAGCTACTCTGAGAGCAATCTGACTTTTAAAAAAAATGTAGCAGTACACAATTTCTCAGTCAATCAACAAACATTTAGTAAAGTTTAATAATGTTCTATTCTACTGAACACTGGAGAGACAAAGAAAGATAAAAGATAGTTCCTGCCCTCAAGGAGGACATAATCTAATGGGGAGACAACATGTAAACAAATAAGTACCAGAAAAAAGCCTTATACAGGATAAATTGGAAATAATCAACAAAAGAAAGACATTAGTAATCAAAAGAAATTACAAAATGCTTCTTTATATATATATAAATAATATTTGATATATTCATTTATACTTTTTTATAATTTATATATTATATAATTATAATATATTTAATATACAAAAAATATATAATTGAAAACACTTACCTTCCATCTTAGAGTCAACACTGTGTATTGGTCCCAAGGCAGAAGAGTAGTAAGGGATAGGCAGTGGAAATTAAGTGACCTTTCCTGGGTCACACAACTAGGAAGTATCCAAGACCACATTTGAACTTAGAACCTTTTATCTCTTGACGTGGCTCTCAATCCACTGAGCCACCAAACTGCACCATAAAAGTTTCTTATGGAAGGGAGCATTTTAGAAGGTGGGATCTAGAAGGATATGAGGGAAAAAAATTTTCTGCTCTTTGCAGAAATTTTTTTTCTTGAAATTCAATTCAATGAATAGTCCTGGAGTGCCTACTCTGATCCTAGCACTGTGATAGGTGCTGTGGCATATGAGATATTCTTATTGAAGAGGCAAGACAACATGGCAGAGTAGAAAGAATTGGGAGTCAAAGGACCCAGGTTTGAATTTTAGCTTAGTCACTTACTACCTGTGTGCCCAGCAGAAAGTTGTTTTACCTCTCTGGGCTTCTGGTTCCTCAGTTTATAAAATGTGGAAATATATATAGAGAGAACTTCATCAAATTTATAGTAAGAAGAGCCATCCCGCAATTGATAGATGGGCAAAATATATGAAAAGACAGTTTTGGGATGAAGAAAACCAAACTATATATAGGCATATGAAAAGAAATGCTCTAAATCCTTATTTATTAGAGAAATACAAATCAAAACAATTCTGAGGTATCCTTCCATACCTATCATATTGGCTGAAATGATAAAAAAGGCAAAGTGACAAATGTTGGATTGGATGTTGAAAAAATGCAGTTGGATTGGTACAGCTGCAAGATCCAACCATTTTGGAGAGCAATTGGAAATTATGCTCAGAGAGTTTTAAAACTGTGAATACCCTTACACCCAGCAATAGCATTGTTGGATCTGTTTCCCAAGGAGATCAGGGAAAAAGGAAAAGCACCCATATGTTCCAAAACATTTCACAGCTCTCTTTGTGGTGGCAAATGTATAAATAGAAATTCTGTACCTTTGAACTACATCTCCCAGCATCCATTTTCTTCTTCATCCCCACCTTGCATGCTTTTTTGTATATAGTTGACATAACTCTGCCTCTCTTTTCCCCCCCCATGGGCATGGCTGGGTGAGCTGGCTTTTTTTACTGAGGTTTTTCTTTCCTTACTTCAAGTTATTATTAATAAACTTTATAAAATATAATACTTGGAGTATTTGGATATTAATTTTTAATCTTACTTTGTGTAAGAACTCAAAATTGAGAGCATGCCCATTGATTGGTGAATGGCTGAAAAAGTTGTGGTATATGGGTGTAATGGAATACTACTGTGCAGTAAGAAATGAGGAGCATGTTAATTTAAAAAAAACTTGTAAAGACTACATGAAATAATGATGAGTGAAACAAGTAGAAACAAGAGGATATTCTATATAGCTGCACAATTAATATTAGAAGAATAATTTGTGGATATCTACCTCCAGAGAAAGAACTGAAAAATAGAAAAAGTCATAATTTATATATATATATATTTGTCAGTTGATACCATCTATGCTTTTGGGAAGGGATAATTCAGATGAGATGCCTGGAAATTATTTTATTTTACTATATGAATAAAGAAAATTTCCAAAAAATACAAAGTAGGGCCATTGATAAGATGATCTTTCTGGTGCTTTCCTAGTCTAAATTATATGATTCATGTGAGATATCACCATATAATATGTTGTGTACTGCAGTTGGCACCAAGAAGGTCTGAGTAAAATATCTTACAAACAAGAAACATACCTTAAATGCCAAAATTCTTTGTATATTTTAAATAATTAAAGCTAAAGCTTAAAGCTGCACTAAGACTTTTGGGACACCATGTATTACATATTAGTTATGTGAAAAGTATTTTTTAAAAAGTGGAGGGGAGTGGATAGAGAGTTTGCCTCCTAATCAGAAAGACCCAAATTCAAATCTTGCTTCTGAAATATGCTGGCTTAGTGACCAGAGGCAACTAACAATATCTCACTGCATCTACATGATCTTCTAAGACAGGACTTCTTTGCCTATGGACTATGAAGTTTTGATTTAAAAAATATATTTTTAAAAAATCATGTAACCATGGAAGAATATTCTAAAAAAATAAATAAAATAATGTGATTATATATATATATATATATATATTTTAAACTACATTTCAATTCATTATGTAATCCAATGCAGTTTTTTTTATTTTTCATTTATGTCTGACTTTGTTGTGACCCTTTTGGGGGTTTTCTTGGAAAAAATATTGGAATGTTTTGCCATTTCCCTTCTCCTTTCCACCTATAGATGAGAAAACTAAAGAAAAGAAGGTTAAGTTACTCAGGGTAACATAGCTAGTGTCTGAGGTTAGATTTGAACTCAGGGCCCCCTAATTCCAGTCTCAGTCTCATCATACTACTTATCTGTCTTTGTATTTTACTTTATGAATTTCAAAAGAGTGTTATGAGGTGTTTGTAGACATCACCAGATTGTCAAAGCTATCTGTGATCTCCCCAAAGGTTAATAACACGTGCTCTATGGTTATAAATTTTAGAACAGTTTCTGGTATACATTGGACAAATTAGTTTCTTCATCTAATTCTCTATTCCCATGAAATCACATATATCCCCCTCCCCAAACCACCCCCAAAAGCATTGTAAAGAAAAATGACAGTCAATTCCCTGGCTCTGGTTTTCCCTCCCCACTATACACCTACACCCCTTTACTTCATGTATCAAATCCATGTACCCTTGATTTTAAAAATGTGTCCATTGTTACATTTTATATCCATGAACAAACAAAAAATGCCCAGTATAATAATTTCACTTCTAAATAACATGTTTGAGGTTGTAAATAGGCTCATTGGAGTTTATAAGACCCACAACATAACCAAAAGTGTTGCAATAAATCGAAGTCATTGCATCTAAAGGACTTTGCTATGCATAATCCTGTTGTAAATTGGTGAAACAGGAATCAACTTTATGTATTATTAAGCTATGGTTTTTATATTCTTCTGGCTTTGTAAATATATTTTCATAAACTTGTATATATCCAAACAAGAGGAAAAAATGTACAATGCATAGTACTAAGTCCAGGACTACAAATACTAAAAATTATACAGCCCTTTCCCTATGGAATTTATAATCTAAAACTACAGAAAAGCATTAAATAGCCACACAAACAAGGATAATATAGAGAAATGCAATAAAAGAGAAACAATTAATTTTTTTTCAAAGAGTTATAAGAAATAATGAAGAGAGGAATCACTTTCAGCAAAGAGGAAAAGGGGAAGCTTCATAGAAGAGAGAGCTCCTGAGCTGGGTATTTAAGAAATAGAGGATGTTAACAAATGGGATTTGGATTGAGCATATTCTAGACATAAGAGACCTCTGTGAATGCACTGAGTAAAAAGAAAGATCCAGGAAAACCTTGGCTGAAACCTGGAGTACATAAGGAGGTAAAGGAAATAGGACTAGAAACAAAAGAGAGGGCTCTAAACTGGGCTGTGATGGAGCCAACAGGAACTGAGAGATTCTGAAATTTTCAATGTGAGAGCATTTACACCTCAAAAATCAGCAAATGTCTGAAGTCAGAGCCTGATTTATTATTTTGTTGATTGTTTGGATTTAGGAATGTGATGAAGAAAATGTCAAGATGCAGATTAAACTTCAAAATATTCCATGCATGCATTCCCACCCCCACCCCCAGAGAGCTGGTTGTTAAACATTTACTGGCACACCCTTGACTAAAACTCAAAATTTTTAGGATAAGTAACTATGTAAAATCCCTTATAAATCACACATTTCTATTTTTTATGTCCAGTTCTATTAAAAATAGAATTTAGGGTCTCAAGCATAATTAAAATGACATAAATTTGAAAAGTAATTAAAATTTTTACTAAAAAATATCAATCTCCCCTCCATAATCCATTTCCACATTATTTGAGTTTGTGTCTACAAAACTTCAAAATAATTGATTGAATTGCAAAATATTTGGCCAGAAAACTTGTCTTCCCTTTGTGATCTTTACTATGACAAATAAGAGATTTGAACTTTTTTTTTTTTTAAATGAATGGGCTGATTGTTTGGTAAATTCCCTGACTTGACTTGTTTTGGAATAATTGTATGGATACAACCTGAAAACACTGGTCTCCAGCAGCTAGACTGTTGATGATATTGTATGTAGGAACAAACATTTGTCTCCTACACATATACCTTCATTTTTCAGCCTTCTGTTTTTACAAATATATTTCTTGATTTTCCTCCTTTCACCTAGTTATCCACTTCAAAATAATTCTTTTCCAACTTACTCTACCTTCCAGCATTGCCTACTTGCTCAAAACATGTATCACTTTTCAGTGTTAAATCTCTCTATACCAAGCAAAATTTAAATAACTTCCCCCAAAATAACAATGGTCATAGACTTCACTCCTATTTGCACCCCTTGTAGTATGTTGACTTTCCCCTTAAGAGTGAATATCTTCTCTTTAAAGTCCATTTGCATGATCACATGTATTCTTCTATATACTATATATGGAAGGGGATAGGATTTCCTGCCTACTCTAACTTGGTTAGTGTAGTCACAGGATTTAACCACAGATGATGAGGTTCTAATGTGGGAATAAGGTGTTAAAATTACTATATTATGAACAAATCCCTTGAGTGAATCATAAAGGAGAACACAGTTGGCTAAGCAGAAAATCAGCCATGCCTCAGAAAACCATTAAAAGGCTCAGTTGTAAACTCTTTATGGAATTGAGACCAGAATTCAGAAATAGAGGAAGACTTTGGCCCCTGAAAGAGAATTTTTCTTGGTGGAAGGAAATGATTTCTTTCTCTTTCCCCTCTATTTGGACATGGCACTTTGAATCAGAATTACTCAACTAATAAGAGACACTTTATTTACTAGTTTGAGAGTTTAGTAACTGGATGAAAGTTAAAAATATGCTTAAAATATTAATTTTTAAGGGAGCAAGACAGACATTCCAAGTAACATGGATACAGAGAAATCACTTGAGAAAAGCCCAGAAACTGGACCATTGGCAAAGAAAAGAGCTTTCTGCAGACTAAAAAGAAAAGAGCTACACTTGGCAATCAAGAGTCAAGCTGAAGCTACAAGATCCTGGAAGCCCAGCAGAGTGACTTACTTAGAATAAATATTATACCTATCCATGAAATGTATGAAGACTATAAGAAGTAAACAAGGACACAGCGGCTCTTCATTCCTCATGTGAATTGTTTTGGCCAAATATAATCTTTATCTGTGTGCTTCAACATCATTATATTCTATATTTATGCCCACTCTTCCCAGAAACACCATCTATATTAGTGGGAGAGTATAACTGATTTAGAGGGGAAATGTTTTGAAGCTATTACCTATACTATGACATCTTAATAAATATTTTTGTGTTGTTCAGTAGTTTTTCAGGTATATGTGACTCTTCATGACTTGTTTGTGTTTTCTTGGCAAAGATACCGGAGTAATTTGCCATTTCCTTCTCCAAATCATTTTCACAGAAGAATTAAGGTAAACAGAGTCAAGTGACTTGGCCAGAATCTCATAGCTGGTAAAGGACTGAAACCCAGTTTGAAATCAGGAAGATGAGACTTCTGACATCAGGTCCAACATTCTATCCACTCTGCCACCTAGCAGCCCAGTAAATATCTTAGTGAATAGCTAATTGTATCTAGTGATTGATTGTTAAATGCGAGGCACACACCAGTTGGACTCATACTTTAGGAGTTGGTGCTATAGGAGAACCTATTGTACAGAACCTAATTTTATGGAACTCAATTGCAGATCCATTGGCTAAGTTGTGTATGTGTGTGTGTGTGTGTGTGTATCCCTGTCACATTTATATGTATATTTATATATAACATGTTTGTAAATATATTATATACTTCTCTATATCACAAAAATATTTAAAGAAAGTAGAGCAAAATGAATTAAAAAATGACCTTCCCCCCCATAAGAATGCTCCACTGCTGACATATATTGGCTATGTGGTGGCCTTGGGCAAGTTATATAACTCCTCATTATTCCAGGCAAATTTATGCAGTTATAGAGGAAATATAGAGCTGGTTTGGTAGAGAAAATCCCTCACTGGGAGTTCCCTATACAGGTGAAATCATAGGTAGAATAATTAAAAATTTAAAAATAATTTAGACCTTTTACCTTATGTTGCTTTTCTTACTATTTGTCTTGACTAAAAGACCTTAACTTTCTGAAAAATTGTCCTTGTCCAACTAGTATGCCAGGGAATCAATCTCCTTTAATTCTTCTTTTTTACTGTGGCCTTTATTTTGTCTGCTACTCTGTATTTCTCACTTCTTTGAAAGTTGATCATGAGAAAGACAAGATGAAAAAATAGCAATGCCTATAGCCTTGTTAAAAAAAAGAGAGACATTTCATTCTGAATTGGCTCTCAGGGTTTGATAAACATTTTATTGGATCAATTAGGAAATAATGGACAAATTCCAGTGGACCACTAACATGAATTTACTACTTAGCACAAAGTTGGGGATATGTAGAAAACCTTATAGATAAGGTTCTTTTGGTCTGGACTTGTACTATATGTTAGACTCCTGAGATGGATGCCCAGATAGGACTAATATTTTACAAAGTTGTAGAAGAGTTTAATAATGTCTACATGATGTGATTTTGAGAGCTTGGTTTGGGAAACCTTTTTAGGTACCTTGTTTACTATTATGTGGAATCTCATTTTAGAAGTCCCTTATCTTTAACCTGAGACAGCAGCTCTTAAACATTTAGATCAGGGACTCTTATTTGTTTTTATGTATGTCATAGATTGCTTTGGCATTCTGGGAAAGCTAACAGATCCCTGTCCAAAATAACATTTTTAAATGTATAAAACAAAATACACGTGGCTTCAAAGAAAACCAATTATATTTAAATATAGTTACCAACATCTTTTTTTAAAACAAATTTATTGACATCAAATTAAGGGATTCTGACTTATACTATTAAAATTTTTTAACATTAAAAAATAGTTGTCCTACACTAGATAATGTTTTTCTATTAGTATGTGATTGATTGACAAATCACCTTTTTCGAATTCAATAAACATTAATTTCAGGGCACTGTATTAGGCACTGGGATACAAAGACAAAAAAATGAAACAACTCTTACCTTTGGGGAATTTAGATTTTCCCAGGATTGGGGAGGGGGGACGGTCAATGAGAAGGGTAGTTACAACATATATCGAAGTAAGTAAATACCAAATATAGACAAAAAAAATGCAAAACGATGAGAACACTAACAGTGGAGAGGAATCAGGAAAAGCCCATCTAGATAGCAGTGCCTCTGCTGATCTTTGAAGGAACTTCGATCCTAGGACACACAGTTGACACAACTGAATAAGGGTCCCTAGTGCTCAATGGACCATAAATTTGGAAACCCATTAAAATGTAAATATCTTGGGGAAAAAAGCTCAGCCTCCTAGATGAGAGTGGCAAAAGGAATCTCAGAACCATGTTATTCAGTTATGATATATATTAGAATTCTCTCAATTATTTCCCCAATACATTTACGGGAACACACTAGACCTTAGAGTTGCACATATCGTCAAGGCTCAGAGCATCACCAGCCTCTGTCTTGCACTAAAACCTATATTCTTCATATTCTGGCAAAGTTTTTTGTTCCTCCCATAAGTTTGTTCACAAACCAACAGGGCTTCAACTAACAGATCTCAGCATGTCCCATTCAATACATATTCATTCATATTCATACCATTCCTATTCTCTCTCTGTGGACTCTCTTCCTCTGTCTCTCTGACTCTGTCCAAGTCTGTCTCTGTCTCCATCTACTGTCTTTCCTGGCTTCCTTTAAGTCTTAACTAAAGGCCCATCTTCTACAAAAAGCCTTTCCTAACCTTTCTTGATTCTTGCACCTTCACTATCTTAATTATTTCCTATTTATCCTATGTATAGTTTGCTTTGTGTTTATCTGCTTGCAGATTGTCACCCTGATTAAATTGTAAACTTTTGAAGGGCAGGGCGTGCTTTTTCCTTCTTTTTGCATCCTTCAAGCTGAGCAAGGTGCCTGAAACACAGTTGGTGCTTAATGTATATTTTTTGCCTGTCTGATTCTATCTCTTTCATCTGTATTCACAATTCAGAATTTCAGAATCATCAAATTAGGCAGTTGGAAAAAACATTAGTGGCCATCTAGTCCAAAACTAGCATGAAAGGACTCTCCATTCTAACATATCAAAGAAGTGGTCATTTATCCTCTGCTTGAAGAACTCCATATAAACAAATCTGTCATTTCTTCAGGATATCATTCTACTGCTGGACAGCTTTAATTGTTGGGAGTTTCACCTGCCAGTCACCTTCAGAATTAGAATCAAGTCTAAATTGACTTTTTTGCATCTCATATAAGTTGTTCATGGTTCTGCCCCATGGGGTCAAACAAAAAAAAGTCTAATTTCTAGCACTAATTCACTCTCTTTGCTTAGCTCTTTATTCACTCCAGATTCCATATTCAGTTGCCAGATTTCCTACCACCATGCCAAACAATGACCACAACTTGTCAAGAGAATATCTCAATGTTCTTTCACAGTAAAAGTCATGATTATTAATAAAAATAATCTCTAAGCCTCCTTTGCCTTTCAGACACAATTGTCTGCCTTTTTATTGGTTGGCCCTTAGATCCTAAAATACCAGCTAAAAAAACAGAAAACCTTCTCTTACCTTTAAATGAAACTATGTTAGTCTGTACCCATTTGTGACTGCTGTTACTCAAGAGAGATAGCAGAATGAAGGTGGAAATAGTACAGAGAGTAAAGTAATCAAGCAAAGCTATCAAGGAAGTGAAGGAAGGAAGACTGTAAAAGTTGTCCCAAATTACATTTTTCTGGAAGGATAAAGGCTATGGGACATATATCTACAAAATCATCAATAGTAGAATTAGGATAAATATAGAACAGTCAACCAAATTCTGAAATATGAGTACCAGGTAGGCTTCCTTCAATCCTTAAACCAGGTAATTTTAAGATGGATTAAATAAAGTACTTTTCTTTTAAAAATATGAACCTTCCATGGGATATTCTTTATAATCAGGCATGGGTTTCTGGTCTTCCTGCTTTGAAAGTGAAACAGAAGACACCAAAGGAAGATTAAGAACTTCCCCAGTGGTGATTCCACAAAGACAATCCACCTCACAACCTTCTTGGGCTGCACATCATTTGGCAGACAGTCCTGGCTCCAAAGTGAAAGGGAGAGAAGTAGTTGAAATGGTCACCATTATAGAGAATCACATGGTAATCATGTAAGCCTGTGGCTGTATTCAAAATCCTTAAGAGCTTCATATACTCCAAATTATCATTGCTGAGCCTGTTAGTGATGAGCATAAGAAGTGATTCTACAAGACTTGGAAAGAATCCAAAGGAACATTTCACCAAGTACTACAAGGAATGGAAGAATGATGATGACAAAAAAAAGCTTGACAAATATTACAATAGTTTGAAGAAATACTACCAGATTATCCAATTCCTTGCCCGTACTCCATGTGCCTATTTTTTTTACATAGAAAGCTCATTTGATGGAGACTTATAAACTAAACTGAGAAAAATCTAAAGCAACAGGTGTCTGAATCCATTTTCTTTGAACAGGACAAGATACTGATGATATTTAGGTGACAGAAGGTAACAACTACAAAGACATAAATGCTGTCCAATCAAAAAACTTCCCCATAAAACCCATAAAGACCCACTCATGGTGCTCTGTATTGGAGCCTGGCATTCCACCTATGATCATATTCAATGTGGCCTAAGCTAATACTACTGACCTTAGGTCAACAATATTTATAACTTGGCTATACTTGTCAGATCAAGAATGGTAAACTGATGAAAAAAATGCCTCCATTGGTTATGATTTCTGACGGATTTGTCCTACTATAAAGAAGTGATTGATGATTTGATCATGCTGAAAAGCTAGGTTGTAGGGGCCAAGAAACATGCCATCATTCTTTGAAATCTACTGCTGCTGCAGATAAAATATCATACTTTGGAGAAGAATGATTTGAAGTTTATCACTTCTACTCCCTTCATGTTTGGCTATGGCCATTTCCTGACCTTGGAAGGGAAGAAATCTTTCATGGTAGCACTCAAAAAAGGACCTTGTTAATAAAAAGAAAGCTATTCAATGCTTACAAACCCAATTCTGAATAAAACTAGAATTATAATTTTTAAGATTTCATTGACATTTTTTGTTTTTACATCACTTTTATTAGTATCTCTCCTCTTTCTCCAAACTAGTGAACCCTCCCATATAATAAAAATGTAGCAAATAGTAAAATTATCACCCTAAAAGGTATTGTGGATGAAAAATTAGATAAAACTCAGTATGATAGCTCCATAATTGATTGGTATAAGACATTTTTAAGATGTTTGGGGTAGATGTCTAGCCTTTTAGTGTCATCATAAATTTAAAGATGAAAACAATCTTAGATTATTTTATACCAGATCCCCTTGTTTTTTATATGAAGAAACTGAGATACAGCTAAGGGAGTTGCCCAAGGTTACAGAAATGATGACAGGGATTTAAACCCAGATCCTTATTACCCAACTGTCCTTTCTACTTCACCAAATTTCTTTACTGACATTTTAAAGGGCAACTGTGCCTTCATAAACAGTTATGAAAAGTTAGTATTTTTATTATGATGTTCTTACAAATTAGTAATTTTTTTCTTAAAAACATCTTCAGTTTCCATGATCAATATTAAGTTGTAATCATGGCATTTAAATCCATAGTAAAAAATATGATTTCATTTCTAAAAGTCCCTTTTTCTGGGAAAGAAAAGGATCCTTTTTATTTAGCAATGTTAGGATAGAGTTTAAAGACCTTTCTAGTTCTGTATTTTAGAGGAAGTAATTTCATATTGATGTTTTAATTCCTTCTTAGCTAACATCACTTGGAAATTCCCATAATGAAACCCTATCTTTAGTTTCTCTCTGTAGTAAAAAACTAAGGAGAGATTTGAGAGCATTTCTCAAAGAGAGGTTTTTTTATGTGACTCCCACATAGTGTAGTATATGTAATGATGTTCCAAACCAAATCAATATATACTTTCAAAGTCATTGATTTCAGTGCAAAAGTGGGCAGAGAGAAGGATGGAGGAAAGTATATTAGAAAATATGGATCAGGTTTGAGAAACCAGAGGCCAAAAGTCTTATACCTATATGTCCTGAATATTTTGAGGGGGAAGGGAAAGCAAACGAGAGTATGAAGTTACTAAACATGAAGCAGCTACATCATGTCATATCAGTAGTCATTTTCTTTGAGTAAGATATAATTGCAGAAAATTATTGTAGCTTCTAGTCAAATCTGATTAAGGAACCCTAGAACTCCTAAATTCTTGAGACTGCCACTGGATTAAAAAAGTCCGCATCCTATGATTGCTTTTCAGTCTCCTGTGTTCAGAGAAAGAATCATGAGCAAAATATGCTGCCGTAGATATGAGGTCTAGTTGCTCACACTCACTTAGATGAGTGTGTGAGCTTTTGACAGGCATTATCACCTTTGCTTTCAGAGCGGGCAAGGGGAAGAAGACATTGGAAGTCCAAGATGGAGAAGTTTGGAAAGCAAGACTCATATTCAAAAGAGAAGCAGAAGAAAGTAAAAATAGACATTCTCTCAATTAAAAACCTTCTGAGTTGGTAGCTGACTCTTTTTGATTCAGTAGCCAATCCTTTTGGATACAGCCCCTTTCCTCCTGCTTCTTACAGGAATCAAGTGATTGTTACTTCATACAAAAGCCCAGCTAAGTACCTGTAGCCCTGAAAGTGAATAGAAGGAGCTCAGATCAGTTTTCTGCATATGCCACAATTATTTTCTATTTTTTTTTAGTAATTATAAGTGACTAAAGGAATTACAAAATTAAACATTAGTCTTTGATATAAGGAATTAATAAAAAAAAGTCAAAAAGAAGTATTTGACTAGATTAGGTATATGTGAAGGGAATCCATTCTGGAGGTAACCATAACCTAAATATTTTTTCCCAAAAAATTATAAACTTAGCAACCACCATCAAAAAAATCAAATTGGCATACAAAATATAAGATAAAGTTTTTTTCCAAACCTTTTGTCTTTATCAGATATCATTCTTCCTCCCATATTTTGAAATCTAGCCATATTCTTTTTGATTGTTACTGTTGGCACTCCATTTCCAATCTCCATGAATTTGTGCTGGCCATTCTACATCCTGGAATGCATTTCCTCTTCACCTCTGTTTCAAGAAGTCGATTTCCTTCTTTAAAAGGCATTTTAAGCATTTTCTTCTTCATGAAATCTTTCCTAGTCCCCATTGCCCAAACTACTAGAGTCCTCCTTTCCACACTATCTTGTGTTTATCTACTTTGTATATATTTGTATCTACTTATAATCATGGGATGTGATATATGTTTTATATGTATATGCATATACACACAATATGTAAATGTATGTATTGCATGTGTGTATAAATACAAAAGCATACGTATGTGTGGGAGTATATGTGCGCACATACATCCACATATACATGTGTGTATGTGTATGTGTGTATATGTGCGCACATACATCCACATATACATGTGTGTATGTGTATGTGTGTATATGTGCATGTGTGTGTCCACCATCAGCACGGATGCTCCTTGCTAGTAAGGCTTATTTAATTCTTTGTAGTTAAATCTTCTAGATCCTGCTTCAGAGTAGGTGCTAAATAAATCTGGTTGATTGACTGATTGATTGACAAGACTAAATGAATTAACAAACCTTGAACAAGCAAAGAAAATGCTTTTGTTCTCTGTCCCTAACCAGGCCTGTTCAAAGTTTTATTTTCCCTGTCTTCCTTCTTTTCTTTTTCTTTCCTTGAATAAATGTTAGTGTGCATAAAATTCCATTTCTGCTGATTTTGCTTTGCATCATCTCATATGGGTCTTTCCATATTTCCTTATATGCTTCATATTTATCATTTTTATGGTACTATAATATTCCATTGCATTAATATACCATAATTTATTCAGTCATTCTCCAATTGTTGCACATATAGGCTGTTTCTAGTATTTTGCTATTACAAGTGGAGCAGCTATGAATATATTTATACAGATAGGTCCTTTCCCCCCCTTTTTATGATACTTTTGGGATAGAGTCCTAGAAATGGATGAGGCAATATAATCCTGAAAGCATTGAGGGATCATTTTACAAAATGTCTCAGGATAGGGAAAATACCAAATGGATGGAGTATATCAGAGATTATTTTATTAAAGGAAAATAAGGACAATAGAGAAAATATCAAGGAACTATTAACTCATATGCCAACTTTCTTATCTTTACAAATTTCTTTATGGGAATGATCTACCTATGTTACCAAGTATCCTCGATGAAACTGTGAGAAGATAACACGAAGACTTTTCAGATAACTTTCTACTTCGTCTTTAGTCACACAATTGTCTTAAAAGTGTGAAGAATACAACCCAAACTTCTGTGTTTATTATTTGTGTACATTGATTTAGCAGAGCTGCATGCAACCTTAGAGAGTATCTTCCAGCAGTTATGAGCATATATTGAAAACTTGCAGGATTCCTTCACAGATGTAAACTAAATAGCAAGAGCTTTTTAAAAATATAAATTTTTACGATTTAATTCTCTTAAATTCCAGTCCATTCTCTCACTATCTTGCAGATTCATTAGACAAAGATGTCTTAGAGGATATTCTGTATGAGAAGCTTTCCATATATAAGGATTGGTTCCTCAGAAGCTCTTGTTTACAGTGGATATTGTACTGATTGTACCCCAGAATTTTATAAAGTTTCCTCAGTAAGATCCATGATTAATCAGATAAGATCAGCCTGCCAATCCAGGCTGAAAAAGTAAAATGGATGAAAAGCATCTGTCTTCCAGACTTCCCAAGAAATCCCTAAATGGGGTCATGAAGAGTCAGACCCAAAATAAACAACAAAATTATGCAAAATTGGATTGATAGTCCATTGGCATTACTACATCAATGTTTTTACCAGAGATGAACATAGCTAATGAATAGTGAGTCAGATTCAAAATTGAATAGAAGAGAGAAAATTAACTAGATTGCTTTTGGAAAATTTTGCAGTGTTTTAAAGATCCCCAAGCTATAATTTTGTTTGAAGACAAGTATTTTCAATAAAAATATTCTTCTAATGATTCTGTATAGTTGCAAATCTTGTCATATTATGACCAGAGAAGACAGAGGATTGCATTTGGACTAATGGGAAATAAAGAGACCCATGGTGGGCACAAGTAGGCTGTGTCGTTTCAATAATGAACTACATGCAAGAAAGTATATTGGGGATATCATTGTGAAAGTGTACAGTCAGAAAAAAAAGAACCATCATTTAACATGAGCAAAGGAGCATTGATGAATAGAAAAGTGCCATCCATGAAATTTGAAACCATCAAATTTGAAATGAAGTAGGAGAAAGCCTCCTATAGGCATTCTGGAAGATCAGTGAGTAAATATGGACTAGAATCACCTAGGATTAAAAGACATTTATTGTTTGTAATCTAGACCAATGGACAGGATGCATGCATTAATGAGATCACAGATCTGAGTTATTTAAATTAGTATTCAGAAGGAAATCTTCTTCATTTTACCTGTGGAGACAGAACCTTACTTCTTAGATCACAAAATTAGAACCAGAAATGACTTTAGAAGCTATTGAGCCTATCTCTGCCATTTTATTATGCTCTTATTATCCTTATTTTACAGATGAGGAAATTGAGTTTGAGAAAATTTAATCTACCTTAACTTAATCAATACTGACTTCCTCCAAGATACACACCTAATAAATGTCAGAGGTGTGATTTGAACTCAGACCTTCCTGGATCTAAGCTCAGTGGTCTTTTTGTATCTGTGACACCCTAAAAACACAAAGGAAAAAATTCCTTTCTCTTTACACCTGTAGGGCTACCTTGAAAGTACAGTAGTAGCCTTACCTCATCTCTAATTAATCTTTTAGAAATGAATCCTACTGGCCTGTAAACATTGCTTCCATAGGAACAAAGCCACATTTTCAGCCAGGTCAGGGGTTTTAAGAGTCACATGGCAAGATCCGTTTCCTGTCTTTGACCTCCTATTTGTCTTGGTTCGATTATACACACTAGGAAAGCACTACACAATACTTAAGAATTTTTGCAAAGAATTCTTACAAGTGAAGAATTCTCTCCCTTTAAATGATACCTTTAAAGAAACCACTAGCCCCAGCACAAATGCCCTTATGCAATTACTATAAATGAGCTATTTCTTGTTAAGAGGATTTCCTCCTAGTTTGGATCATTTCCTGTTTTCACACTTTGGCTCTTGCTCCACTGAGGGAGGAGTTCATGAGAAGAGAACTTGCTTCTGTGATCTAGCCATTATATTGCTGCCAAAGCAGCAGCATTTTATGATCTTGTCTTCCCAGGCATAACAATGATACCATTTTCTTTAAATATGGAAGTTGAGGATTGTCTCACCCCTCCGCCCCCACCAAGCAAAATAAAATGTCCAAGGCTCTTAGTTCTTTGTATTTATTGAAATATCTCCCTTTCCCCAATGGTATTCTGTTTTGTTTCAGCTTCTATACAGAGCTATTTTACTAGCTTGGCTTTTTTTTTCATGACCAAGTAAGGGGGAGAGAGCCTGACCACTGCCAATTTGATAACATAACAAACAAATGATAGAAACCCACAATTTTATTAGGAAAGGAGGCTCTAAAAGCACAAATCTCATTGACATCACTTATCTTCCTATAGCTTCTGCTTATGTGAATAAAAATATCTTTTTGCTTTGTTTTACTTGTCAGCTAAATAATAAAATGGGAGAAGCCAACTTGAAAGACATGGGTGATTGGTGCAATTGAAAGGGAGTCCTGGCAGACCACAAAAGAAATTATTCTGTCCAGTGTTGGGGATGGTGGAGAGGAGAAAGGGGAAACTTTGGTTAAAGGGAGAGAGACAGAAAGACACAGAGAGAGACAGAGAGACAGACAGAGGCAGAGAGATAGAGAGAGACAGACAGATGGAGACAGAGAGGAAGAAGAACAAGAAGAGGAAGAAGGAGGAGAAGGAAGGAGAAATAGGGAGTATTTACATTAGTTCCTTTTTCTCAGTCATAAAGTATGCATCATTATTGATGCATTTAATAGAGAACTTCGGAGCTACCACTGAAATTATGTTTGATTTTACTTGTTCTTTGTCTGGAAAAAAGTTGTATTATTGTTGATCTGTCACTAAATTCCATTTCTGTGGGTATGTACACCTGCTTATCCTCTTCACTTCTTCCCTATATGTTTATATATAAATTTATGTATATAATATAGATATGTATATAGATTAGTCTTGTGATTTCATGGATGTAGGAAATATTCTATCACTGAAGACTGGCAACTCACTTATAACTTTTGGCCTTACAAAGTTGCCACTTAAATAATTTAGTGACTTTCTCATGATCACAGAACCCTAAACATTCTAGAGATAGGAATTGAACCCTGATTTTTCAAACTACAAAACCATATTCTCTATAACTCTATGTCAGACTACTTTTCCATGTGATACATATGTATGATGTAGATATACATACAAGTGTGCATGTATATGTCTGTCATACTCTAATCATTTCTATGCATAAATCTCACATTTACATAAAATAACATATTATATAGTATATAATTAATATTTCGTATATATTGTTATATGTGACATTGTATGGGAAATGATATGTTCTCATCCTAGTTGGTGATTTTTTTTTTAGTGTGTGTGTGTGTGTGTGTGTGTATGTGTGTGTGTGAATCAGAGGAAGGAAATCCTCCCAGGTGTGTTTTGAATCAGAGTGATAGAATAATAGAACAGCTTCTGAATTAATTCCATATCCATTCATGGGGCTTGTTTGTTCCATCTGTTCTCCTGTCATTTAATATTTGCCACCTTCACCTATTACACGATGTTCTTAGAATAGGATTTCAGTTCCTATTCAGATTACATATGATACAATGGAGGATCACTCTGGGTTTTTTGTTTGTCTGGGACAAACCAAAATGCCCCTATAAACATAAGAAATTCAGAGAGATCTTGTTCATCTACAGTCACTAAAAATATCTACATATATTAAAAAATGATGTCGCTTCTCCTTTTGGGGGCCCTCAATTTATGATTTCCTCTACATGGAAAACTTACCTGCAATTTAGTCTTAAAGGATTCCCTGGAGTAACTTAAAGGCTAAATGACTTGTAAATGATCATATAGTTAGTATAAGTCAGAGTCAGGGCTCAAACATAGCATTTCTGCCTTCTAATTCCACCCTTTTATCAGTTTTACCAAATTGCCTCTCACCTATTTTTTCATAACTACCGGAAAGCAAAAAGTTGTTAAAAGGATCTGTTTAGACCAATAGAAATGTGGGAGGGGGCAGAGAGTGAAGGATAGGGAATGAAATGATATCACTGATATTTTCATGATGAAAGGCAACTTGTCACTGTAATGATATTGCCTGTATTTGTCTTCCTTCCAGAGTAATTCAATGAAACAACGCAAAGGAGTTACCAGGCTTTGTTCATTAAAGTGAAAATAAAAAGAACATGTGTTTTAAATGGTCTAAAAAAAGATTAGAGAATTTTCTCATTTAATGTTTTAGTGATTCTCAAATCATCTCTTTAAAATCTCTACCTTCTGCATATACAAAACTAACATTCATGGAATAATGATCTAAGCCTTGCTTTAATATTGGTGTTTTCAGAGAGCGGTAATAGTGGCTATAGCCTGTTGAATGATAATGGCCTCATTCCCTTCCCACCAAGAAAAAAAGAATTGATTCCTTCAGTTATATAATTATTCTCCTTAGTAGGCAATGAGGATATTCTAAATTCTATATTCAATGCACAGTGTCATGGAATTATCATAATTGTTTTTGGAGAGCAAAAAAAAAAAAATCTCCGAATGTATTAGGCAAGCAAATATCTACTCACACAAGCCGAGAAGAGATATGGTTTTAAAAGGTTCTCTGAATTTTCGTTCAGATCTCGCTGACCTGGAAAGTGATCTCTGCTATTTAACAAGATATTTTTATTATAGGAGATGACTTTTGTTTTTTGTGCATGTGCCCAATAAAATATGAGAAAAGAATAAATTACTTAAGTTATTTGACTCTTCTTTATAATTTTATTTGTGATGCTGGTATGTAATAATCTTTGAGGGCCTTTCTGGCTCCAGAATTCTGTGACCTAGAATGGTTGGCAAATAATACCAGCTCTGAAAACCAAAATCTTCTGGTTTCACAATGATTACTATCTGTCAAAATTTATGATATTTAATTTTTTTACAGAATGTTTGAATCTCTCTTAGTCATCAATTTTACAAGTTCTAAAGTTTTTTTTTCTAAAGGCAACAACTTTTGAAAGAAAAGTATTAATGTGTGAAAAAAATTTCCTCCCATAGATGTTAACCGGTTTTGTTTCTTAGCTAGTAGTACACTTGGATGGATGCATGTATGCATGAAGGCATGAGACTGCTAGGTTCGTGTTTAGGAACACAAAAAGAACTGCGGAAAGTTTGGTCTTGGAGTTTAATGAATGAGGGGAAGGAGTTGTCATGGCCAGACCTGCTCTTGAGGAAAATCAATTTGGCCACTGAGTAAAGACTGGATTATGGGGATGGAAGGAGAACAGAGGCACAGGTACCATTAGATGGCCACTGCAGTAGTACAAGTCTGAGGTGATGAATGCCTGAATTCAAGGTGGCTCTGTTAAAGGGTTGAGTAGGTTGTATACAGGAGATTTTGTGAATATAGAATTGATAAGACTTAACAGGGTGGGTAAGTGAAACTAAAGAGTTGAGCATGACACTGAGGCTGTGAACCTGAGTAACTAGGAGGTTGGAGGTGCTTGCAAAAGTAAAGGGAAAAGCAGCAGCTGGGTTGCTCAGTGGATGGAGAGCCAGGCCTAGAGACAGGAGGTCCTGGGTTCAAATGTGATCTCAGATACTTCCTGGCAGTGTGACCCTGGAGAAGTCACTTAACCCCCATTGCCTAGCCCTTACCACTCTTCTGCTTTGGAACCAATACATAGAATACATAGTACTGATTCTAAGGCAGAAGGTAAGGGTTTAAAAAGAAGTGAGGGGAAAGTAGGATTTGGGAGGGAGGGTAAAGATAATGAGACTATTTGAGACATGTTGATGTTGAGGTGCCATTGGGATATCCAGATCATCACTCTCCTAGGATCTACAATAACTTTTGATATGCTGATAAACCCTAATGAAAATCCACCAATTAAACAAACAAAATTTAGATGAAGAACAGAATAATTAGGAGATAAGTATCTTTATTTATTTATTTTGGGGTGAGGGGAGTAGGCACTAGCTATATCCATATACAGAGTAATGATGTGAGCTTGGAGCTCAGGAAAGAGACAAGGATTGGATATATAGATGTAGGAATCACCTGCATAGAGAGAATAAATGGAGCCAGGGAGCGGATGAGATCCCAAAGCTAGATTGTCTGGAAAGATAAGTGGAGAAGACCTGGGAAAGAGCCTGGTGAGACACTTGCTATTAGAGGGTATGACCCAATTTAGGAACCAGCCAAAGAAACTGAGGAAAGTTAAGACTCTAAAGCAAGGAAACAGGAAAGGACAGTGCCATAGAAACCTAGAGAAGGGGGAGTATTTAGGAGGTGATGTATATGAATGTAATCATACATATCACACTCCATTTCTGCTCTACCAACAAAGGTGATAATCCCTCTAATTACATTGATATTTCTGAAGTTGAGGTAACTTTCAAAGTAATATGTATCTCATGTCTTGGCCAATATCCAACAACTTCCTATGAATAATTGTAGTTTTAGGCATAGGAGAATATATTTACACACACACACACACACACACACACACACACACACACACACCAGAATTACAGAACACAGAGAATTGGTGTAATGAAGAAACTAGCCCTAGAGTAAACCTGAAAGCTATACTTTGGGAGTACCTACGGCATAAGAACTGAAAAACTGGAAATATATAATTGAAAGATCAAACCGAACAATTCTGCAGAATGTTCCAAAAGTGAGTTCTCTAGACTTCTGCATCCTCTGTAAGGTCATCCTTGTCAGGGAAGGTTTATTGCACAAATGGATTAACCCTCAGTGGACTATAAAGTTTATCTAGTCAGGATATGGATTCCCTAATGGTGATGATATTACTGTGCGTATGAATATAGCTAATGTTCACTGCCCAGAAAAATAAGACATTTATCTCCTAATTAGTCTGTTCTCCACTTAATACTTTGTTTATTTAATTGGTGAATTTTACCTTCATTAGAATTTGTTGGAATATTAAAAGTTATTGCAGAATCCAGGAAAGTGATAAGCTGCCCATTCTCTTTATTATTCTTTTAACTACCCTTTTATTGTACTGAGTCCCTAATTAGGACAATTAAATAAAAAGCCCTGCCACTTTATTGAAACTGCTCTCCCCACAACTGCCAATAACTTTTAAAATCGCTAAATACAATAATATTTTCTCAGTTGTTATCCTCCTTGATCTTTCTGAGCACTTAGCACGATTGGCTCATCCCTTCTTTTTGGATACTCCCTCCTTTGGTGGTCTCTCTATTCTTGCAATCTTGTCATTCTTTTTCTCACTTGCTTCTCTTTAGTTCTTATTCATTTGTCCACCATCTCCTTTCTGGCCTTAAGTGTGGGTGTCTTCCAAGACCCTTTTCTAGTCTCTTTCCTTCTATTTCTTTCCCTTTCCTTCCATTCCATTTCCTCCCTTTCTTTTCTCTCTATACCCTCTATACTTTAGTGCTTTAATCTATTTACATAGAGCTAAATTATCTTCTTTATGTAGATGACTCCCAGTCAGTCAATAAACATTTCATAAGTGCCTACTATATGCTTAGAAGTGTTCTAATTGCTAGGTAAAGAAAGCTATGTGCCCAACCTCGTCTGGTATTTCTATTAATTTCCAGTTTCACATTTCCAGCATCCTACTGGACATTACCTCTTGGAGATCAAAAGTCCACAAGTATTTATTAAATACTTACCATATGCCAGATGCTGTGTTAAGAGCTAAGGCTATGAAGAAAAGCAAGAAACAGTTACTGTTCTCAGGAAACTCACATTCTAATGGGGAAGATAATATGAAAATAACTATACAAATATGGCACATATCGAATAAATTGAATAAAATCAACAGAGGAGAAGCACTAGCATTTAGGAGGAATGGGAAAAACTTCCTGTAAAATATACTTAGGATTTTAGCTGTGACTTGAGGGAAGCCAGGTGGTAGAGATGAAGAGGGAGAAAATTTTATGCGTGGGTCACAACCAGTGCAAAAGTCCAGATACCCACTCAAAACCTCACAATTAAAATGTTCGTCACATCAAAACAGACCAACCCACTCAAATATCTTTTCCTCTAGATTTCTCCCTTTTCTAAACTTCCCCGTTTCTATGGCTAAGCCCACTATCTTCTCAGTTACCAATAGGAATTTTGATTCTTTCCTATTATTAATTCAACAAGCATTTCTGAAAAGCTTACTTTGTGCCAGGCACTGTGCCAATCACTGCTGATACAAAGAAAGACAAAAGCAAGGTTCCTGCCTCAAGAAGTTCACATTCTAGTGGAGGACACAGCATGCAAATAATTAATTGTACAATTAAGATGCCTTCAAAACACAATGGAGGTAATCTCAGAAGAAAGACAGTAGCAATGGGACAGGACTAGGAAAGGTCTATTACAGAAGGTGGGATTTGATCTGAATTTTGAAGAAAGCAAGGGGAGCTGGGAATTGGAGGTGAAGGAATCATTAATATATTTCAAAACATACCTCATGTGCCACTTTCTTTCCTGACTACCCCACCCCAACTGCTAGTGCTCTCTCTTAATTGAAATGATGTTTGTCCAGCCCTGGTGGAACATATCTGTACATCTTTCCTATTGGGGAAGCTGAAGCCACTGAAGAGCATGAGATCAGGTGTTTGAGAAATACTAGGGCAAAGCCTAATTGTGTGTCCAACATAAGTCTGGCACCAAACAATATTATGAACATCCAGAGCAAGCTGCCTTTGGAGAGGCAGATTTCTGACTCAGGTCAGGAATAAAGTAGATCAAAGCTATAGTGAGCATAATGATAGCATCAGACCTGTCAGGAGCCACCATAGCCTGGGCAAAATAAGAAGACCCAGCCTCAAAAAAAAAAAGGAAAGAAAGAAAGAGGGGAGGAAGGGAAGAAGGAAGGAAGGAAGAAAGAAAGGAAGGAAGAAAGAAAAGGAGAAAGAAGCAAAGAAATGAAGGAAGAAAGGAAGGAGAAAGGAGGCACATAGGAAGGAAGGAAGGAAACTAAGCAAAAGCTATAAAACTGTAACTATACAACTTCTAGCACTAGTCAGCATTCCTAAAGTCTTTGGGGAGCAAAGAAGCCTTCTAGGGCTCCTGAAATCATACCACCTGGGCAGTCACCTGTTCCAACTATTTGTAAAACCTACTCTTCCATCCATGACCCTCACAAGGAACATGGGTATAGTAGAGTTATTCCCACCCAAATTCCCCAAGTAATTTTAAGGACTTGCCATATGTCACATCCTTTTGTTTATTTAATGCCATGTGAACTAAAATAACGAGACATTCTTGAAATATGAAAAATGATGTTTTGCACTTATCTAGAGTCTCTCTTTTTTTGAACACTTTACAAACATGAAATAATGATTCTTGTAACATCCAGAGCAGGAGGTAAGTAAAAGTGGTGTAAAGATGAATTGACTTTCTCAAGGACGCATTGTTTCAGAGAAGGGATCACAGACTTCCTTAGTCTCAATTGTCTGCTCTGCCAACTACGGTCCAATAACACTGGAAATTCACAAGAAGGTTCTGACATAATTATACAGGGTTGTGTAATTAAGACATTGATATCAAGATCAGAAAATACTCTGGCAAAGTGGGAGAAGAGAGAAACAGGGCAAGAAGAGAAAAAGTAGAGCATAAAGGAATAGGTCCAGACCTAGATAGACAGAGAGATGCTTAATCAGAAACTTGAAAGTTCTAACCCATTGCTGCTGGTACACAGTAGGATTTTGCACATATTTGTTAAACTTCTTACCTCAGTTATCTAATCTGTAAAATTGATGTACCTATCTTTTAGGGGCATTTCAATAGTGTATCCTAACTTGCATATTATTTTTTCATAAATATGGGAAATACCTTAGTACTAAAGCATTAGACAATCATAAGCAAAGTGCTTAAAATAAAAGGCCTTGAGTAGAATGAGGATAGGAGGTAGAGTGTGATGCTCTAAAATTTAATATAACATATCTAGTGCATGAATGTATACATATATACTTATCTGACATATATTCACATATATTTTATATGATGTCTACCAACAATATATATTGATATATATTGATGTCTACTATAATGTTATTATCTATTATTATCATCATAGCACTACCCACAATAATAAATTATATTATTATATCCATAGGTGGATATCTGCTCTTATTTTGATGGTGTTTACTCAATGGAATTTAGGAAACATCTTTTAATTTGCTATTATGGATGTACAAAGACAAATACAAAACAGTTCCTACACTCAGGAACTTTATGTTCTATGGGGCATAAAATAGAGATAAATAAATACAAATTATATACAAAATAATATCTTCTCTTCTTCTCTTCCTTCTTTTCCCAGATATTGGGTTAAGTGCTAAGGATACGAAAATTCTTTCTTGGTTCTTGCCCTCAAATAGCTTGAATTCTAATGGGTGAGATGACATGAAAATAGCTAGATACATATAAAATACAATCCATTCTGTTACAGTGGTGCCTTGATACATGAGCACCTTAAGTCACAAGTAGGCACTATTGGGATTTTTTGCTCTAAGTCACGAGTGGATATTTGAATCACAAGCTTCAGCCCTTGGGAGGAGCCCAAGGTGGATGAGGTAATCAGTACAAGTGAGATTAAGGAAATGTTGAAGATTTTGAAAAAAATTAAACATTCATTGAAAAAGACACACCCAGAAAAAGTTGCAAGAGGTCCTGCAATGGAGCTGTGTGACACTTGTTTCATGCATTATCGAAATGTTCTGAAAGGAAAAAAAAAACTTCCATGGAAAGATTTTTGTTGAAAAGGCCTCTAAGTGAAATGGAAGAAAGTGTGGCAAAAGAGCCAAAATTCAATGAAGAATATGATGATAATTAAGTAAAAAAATAGCAATTAAGTTTAGTAATAAAGTTACATATCATAAGTATTGTGTAAGGTCAATTTTGCATTTAAATATGGTGTTTTGTGTGGAGAGAGTTAAGTTATGTTAAGCGATAGCACACAAAATGAAAAAACCTTCTCCACCAGCATCTTCATCTGACCTTGAAGGTAAATAACATTTCGTAAGCAAGCTTATTTCTTTAATTCTTTTTTATTATCTATAAATATATTTATTTGATATTTATAAAGTACATTTTCATATTTAAAAGCTAATAAAACAAAAAAATCATGTGTTTTTTGGGGGGCAAGAGGAAATTCAATTTGACACATGAGCAAATTGAGTTATGAGCTTGTCCATGGAATGAAATAAACTTGTGTGTCAAGGTACCATTGTATAGCTTGTTTTGAAAACAGGACTTTGTTCCAAAATCATTGCTTTTTCAAGGAAGAATGCATTTTTTTTTAATTTGCTTTTCCAAGCTTTCATCTTCTATGGTTGACAATAAACTATGGCCATCCACAGAAGGTGTTACCAGTTTCCTTCTGATTTCAGATAACCTTCCATCATATCTCTATAACTTTGTTCCTTTCTGATATCCATTTCCACAAACAAACTTCATGTATTTGTCAAGTTAAAGTGTCATATTTGTTGGATATCTTCTGATACAGTAGGAGGTGTAGACAGAGGAGGATTGTTGTCTGTACCATTTGTACCCCTGTTCCCTTCCTCATTCCTTTTCTGTATGACCACAGCATCCTTTTTCCCATCCTGGAGTTTAGGTGGGTGTACTGAGGTCACCTTCTTGCCTTCTTGCCCTCTGGTCAACCAGGACTCCATGGGATTGAGGAAGCAGGTCAAGCAGCAGCTGGATACCATGGACATGACCACTGTTTGCTGTAGCATTTATGTAGTCTATCCTCAACATTCAAACATCTAACTTTTGAGATTAAGCATTCCTGATGATTTTATTAGTAACCTCATTTTCACATTCACATTGGCAACTACGTACAGTCCCTGCTATGTGTATTAGAGAAAAAAATTAGAGAGGCAATACACAAGTTTATATTCACATAAAGTAAAAAATATTCAAACTTGTTCGTGAATCTGCTTCAGAAAGTACTAGTCAACTCTCAAATGCCCGATGAGGGAATTAAAAATAAATATGGAAAAGTGTCTAAGTTTATGGTTAACAAATAGATGATCACCACCACCCTCTCTCCAACACTCATTTGCCCTAGCAAATGTCCCACCTCCACTGATGCCCAGGCAGCTGAATTCCTGAGTTCTGACAGGGCATGTGCTTTTTAAAATGAGGATCAATTCAATCTCAGAGCCAAAAGGGAGATTAGAGATGACTGGACTTGTACTTTTCCCTTTTTTTAACCTCAGGGTTCTTCTGACATCGCTCCCTGACCATCCTAGTTGTGCCCAGGGTTCCTCTCCTCTTCCCTGCATTTTGTGAGTTATTTCATAGTAACTGTATTAGGAAAAGGGCATATTGTCAGATAACATGTTTTTTTATAAAGGGTTACATTAGAAAAGTGTATTTTCGTCAATTTATATCAAAGCTTATGGTTTGGGGGTGGTCTTGGGAACCTAACCCCCTACATAGGTTTAGTATATCAGCATTCTGATTTTTGACTTTTGATTATTTTCTAGGAATATTATCCCCTCAAAAGTTGAGGATTGAATATATTTCTTAACTATTTAACATATTTGAAATTTTGTCACTATTTTCCTAGGTTCCTAATAAAACAGATAATGCAGTAGATAGAGCATGGACTCAGAGTCAGGAAGATCTGAGTTCAAATCCAGCCTCAGTCACTCAGCAGATGTGTGACATTAGGCAAGTCACTTCACCCCTCTTTGCCTTAATTCCTCATCAATAAAATGGGAACCTATTGAAAAAGGGAATGGCAAACCACTCCAATATTATTGCCAAGAAAATCTCACAAAGTCCATGGGATCACCAGTGTTGACACAACAGAATAAGAATGACAGAAATGTAAACAATATTTTTTTAAGTCTCAGTTTTTGAGCATTGTGTGCCTTGTTCCATTTTCCCCATAAGCTTTGTGATTTTTACTGAATAAATCTCCATAATGCAATGCTTTTCAGCAATGCATATATATTGTTAAAGGAGAACTGGATATGCCTATAGAATAGATAAAAGTCATCTGCTAGGGAAACCAAAAACGTTTGCCTAGAGATGTTGAAATTTTAGCTGAGCCTTTTAGAGAAAGCCAGAGAAAATGAAAGCACGGATCAGGGGGTAGAGTACTCCAGGCACGGGGACCTGCCAGTACAAGAGTACAGAGATGGGAAATGGAGTGTCATATTTGAGGAAATACAAATAGGACAGTAGAGTTGGATTTTAAAATGTGGAGAGAAGAAAAAAGTGGGAGAAGGCTAGAAACTTCACATTCTTCTCTATTAACATAGGTACCATGACATTATAAACACATTGCTATATGCCAAGGAGAATGGCATTTTCTAGCATTAAAAATATGAACATTTATAAAATGTCATAACTTAAAGTGTGCCTTAATGTGTCCCCCTGTGCGTCACACAAAGGGGTAGGCTCAGAAGAGAAAAATGTTCGGTTATCAGTGTGAGTTTTTATTTATGCCTCAAAAAAGAACAAGTGCTACAAATTAGGAATTAATTTATTATTTTGTTAATGTTCTACATTTAAGAAAGTGATGGAGAAAATGGTAATAATTCAGATGAAATTTAAGTATCCCATGAATTTTTTTTTCCAGAGAGCTGGTTTTTAAACAATATCAGCATACTTCATCTTAGTTCCTGCTCTTCTCTCTTGCTCTGTCCCCGCTCTCCTTTTCGTACTGCTTGTACTTATCAGCTAGGTGGCTTTGTGGGTAAAATGTTAAGCCTACAGTCAGAAAGACCATTCCTGTGTTCAAATCTGGCCTCAGACATTTACTAACTGTGTGATCCTGAGGAAGTGTCTTCACTCTGCCTCAAATTCTCATCTATAAAATAAGCTGCAGAAGGAAATGGCAAACCGCTCCAGTATCTTTGCCAAGAAAACCATAAATGGGGTCATAAAGAGTCAGACGTGACTCAGACAACGGAAAAACAACAACAAGTACTTTATCATAAGCACTAAGTACTCTCAGGCCTTTTAGTTTCTCCTGGAAGAAATTTAGACTGATGGGGTGCAGTAATCTTGTAAGATTAGTATACTCAGAATCATAAAGCCTGAGTTTTAGTCCCACATTTCCCACTCACTAGCTGTGTAACTTTCAACAAGTTGATTCATGTCTCTGAGCCTCAATGTTCTCATATATATATATATATATATATATATATATATATATATATATATATATATAAAGAGAATTGGACCAGAGGATGCCTAATATCCTTTCCAAATCTATACTACTATGACTTTGATTCTATGATAAACTCATTCCTACTAAAGTAGAAAGGAATTAAATAGGCTTGCAAAAACATTTGCATTTTCAAGAAATAATGAATAGAGAAGGTGATAATTAACACAGAGGAATTCCACTAATGCTAGGACTTTAGACATTATATCTTCATAGATTGAGAGTTTGAAGTAACTCAGAGACCATCTGGCCCAACTCCCTCATTTTATGGATGAGGAAACAGACTCAGAGAAGATAAGTGACTTGCCCATAGGCACACATATAATTGCCAAAAGTGAGATTTGAACCCAAAGGCCTCTGACTCTAGACCAATGATTCTCAAAGTGGGCGCCACCGCCCCCTGGTGGGTGCTACAGCAATCCAGGGAGGCAGTTTTGGCCACAGGTGCATTTATCTTTCCTATTAATTGCTATTAAAATAAAAAAAATTAATTTCCAGGGGGCTAATTTTTTTCTGGAAAGGGGGCAGTAGGCCAAAAATGTTTATGAACCACTGCACCATTCTGACTCCCTGGAAGCAAAAATTGAGGCCTGACTAACTACCCTCAAATCATACCAGGCAGACAAATCTCCATTTGTTCAGAAGGCCAACCTTTCAGAAACAATTCATGGAGGTGGTCCCTCTGCCACAAGCTATGTTAGTCCTCAATACAAGCAGTGTGGATTTCTTTTTCTGTTTTTACACCACAAAAGTGTCTACCTTACCATTTTTTACTCCTGTGTCAGATTTTCTTTCCCCCTGAGTTTGTTGGGCCAAGAACTAACGAGGCAGGCTATTGTTTCATCACAAGAAAATCGTTCCCCGAATTTGCTCTTGCCATTTGAATTTCCCGTTGAGAATGATTCTTTGGATTTGTTTATGGCGATTGCATGTGAGCTTGTTCATCTGAGTGGACAAAGTGCCAGTTAGGGTCTCAACCATTTAAGAAAACCCAACCTAATGCCCAACTTTCTCTGCTGTTACTGTGAATGACTTCCACTTGTGTCAGCACTATTTCAAAAGGATCAATGAAGGTTTATAAAGAAAAAAGCTTCGTCATCTACTCCCAAATGGGCTAAATTAATTAAATGGTGAGAGCCAAATCTATGACACTTTTATATATTGTTACTTTTTATGGATTGTCTGCTGACATTGATTAGGACAAAAAGATGAGCCTTTTTAAGCAGAATAAAATGGAGGGTTTGAAGCCATTCTTGAGAGTTTTACTTTCTTGGTCCTCTCAGGAGGCTAGCGGAGAGGTGGCCCCCTCAAAACCTGGAGTGCCTCCCCACATGTGGCTGAAAGATTGTGCGATTGGAGTTGGGGGTCGGGTTGATGTCTGTGTAGGCTCCGATTCTCCCAAACATCTCGTGCTTTCTCTCTTGTGTGTGCTCTCTCCACCAGCGGAGATGGCAAGTCCTCCAAACCCCAGCAGATGGTTTCCGATTTGCTGTGGCCAAGTTCATCGCCTGATGTCCAACTTTCTGGTGGATGAGTCTCTCCCAACTGAACGAGGCCATCCCTGCTGATCTAGAGTCAGAAATGTTGTGCGGTCCATTAGCATAGTTTTCCATTTCATTAAAATATTCCAGAGATCAAGTTTAGCCAATGCAGCTTTTGAGAATTCAGATGCTATGATGAAGTACCCAATTAGCATTGCACTGGAAGTAGTTTTGTTTCTTCAGTAAATTTTTATAAACTGCCTACTTTGTCCAGGGTCTAGCCATAGGCAGTTAAGTGGCACAGTGGATAGAGTGCTGAACTTGGAGTTAAGAAGACCTGAATTCAAATCCTGCCTCAGATTTACTAGTTGTTGGGTGATTCTGGCAAAGTCACTTTCCTTTTTTCAGCCTCAGTTTCCTAATCTACAAGATAGAATTAATAGTAGCACCTATGTCACAGGATTGTTTTGCACATCAAGTGAGATAACATATATTAAGTGGTTGGTAAACCTGAAAGCATTATATAAATCATAGCCATTATAATAGTGATACAGATAAATAGTAGTCATTTCAGAGAAGATGGTGGGCAAGTGGGAAAGATATTTTGGGATAATGGACCTTTTGCATTGAGCCTGTTTTATCCCATAAGTGCAGACACCACCTCACTCAACCTGTCCATGAGACTGCTTCTGCATCCACTCACCTAAGAATTTGGGGGAGGCCAAGGAAGCTCTAGGATGAAGCTGATGATCTCATCTGCCTGTCAAAACAGTTTTTCCCCCCATACCAAGAATATAGTAAACGTGTGAGATCTCATTTCATATAAAAGTAACCTTATTAGAATATAAGCTTCTATTTTCCATCTTCATTAATATTATTTCCTTAGAGAATGGATTTTGTCTTTTTTTTAGAAACTGTCTATAGCACAATATACTTTGTCATGTTAGCCTAGAGGTAGGAATTCTTAATTTTTTTCTTTGCATCCTGTATCCCTTTGGCAATCTTGGAAAATCTTTGGACCCCTACTTTGAGGAATGTTTTTAAATATTAAAAAATAAGATTTACAAAGGAAACCAAAGGTTAATGAAAATAAAGATATATATTTCTTTCTTTTTCATATTCAGAGATCCCCTAATCTTATCAAAGATATCTTTATGGTCTTTGGTCCCAAGTTAAAACCTCTGGCCTAGAGGTAGGTACCAGCCTGCACCTTTTAATTATTTTATTTATCCTGACCTCCTTTCCCCAGTGACAGGCAAATAATAGGAATCCAATAAATAAACACATTTCTATTGTTTCCCCAAAGAACTAACTTCTAAAAAGATAGTAGGCCCAGGAAGGAGCTATGCAAATCACATTCCTGGTGGCTTGAAAGTTATTCCCAGAAGCTCTACCTTCCTAATTCTATAAATATCACAGCACATCAGGTGGGAGAGATATGCTTCTACTTCTCGAGTAACTAAAAGTAGAATCTTGACATTTTCCCCATGTGGGGATACGAAATAATTTTTTTTCCAATTCAGCATGCCACTCAGAGCACTACATTGAAGGCTCTCATGTGGCAAAGAATCCTTCTCCCTCCTCTGGCATGCATCAAGATCTATTGCATTCATTATTTGAGATCTTCTAACAGGAGATTTCAGACCATTCCCCTGCACCTGAGGGTTTTCAAGACTTTGAAGCTTTTGGCACTTCCATTTATAGTTAGGCAGATTATACAGAGGATGGTAAAACATGTACAGTGCAATCCCTTCATAGTCAGGGAAGAGCCAAGGTACCGGCCGAGTTGAGCATGGAGCAAAACATCCATGCAATTCGCAGATCTCCTGATTGGGAAACTGAAATAAAAGCAATGGACAGCAGCAGTTTCAACTCTCATCTCACGCATCTTCCAGGCCAGGGTGTCTGACTGCCTTTTAATGAGATGACTTATTATTTGAACCATTCCTGACCCACAAAGTCAAAATAACAGTATATCAGGCCCCTGACCAAGATCCGTGAGTCAGTTAAAGAGGGACAGATCTCATAAATCTGTGTTTAATATTCTACAAGGTTTCTGTGGGGTCCTATATAGCTGGAATCTTCCCTGCAATCTTTATTCTTAAGTATTTCTTATTCTCTCACCAGGATTTTTAACTTGGTATCAATGAACGTCTTTAATACACAAAAGTACAATATTATATATATATATATATATGCACTATATAATCCATATGTGTTTATGCTGCATACACATGAACATATTTTATATAATATGTATATTTGAGTAAGCTAGGTGGTATAATGGTTAGAGCATACCAGTCCTGGAGTGGGCAAGATTTATTTTCCTGAATTCAAATCTGGCCAAAGACATTTTCTCTCTGTGTAACCCTGGTTACTTGACCTGGTTTGCCTCACTTCCCTTGTTATAATATGAACTGGAGAGGGAAATGGCAAAGCACTCCTGTATCTTTGCCAAGAAAACTAGACAATTCCAAAAGAGTTGGACATGACCAAAATGACTACACAATGATAGATGTGTGTGTGTGTGTGTGTGTGTGTGTGTGTGTGTGTGTGTATAAAGAGACAGACAGACAGACAGAGACAAGGAGAGAGAGAAATGATTTCAAATGAGTTGGATTCATTTTTAATCCTATATATTTATCTTATACCTACAAAAAAACACAACACTTTTCTAAGATGCACTCTCTAGGCTTACTAAACATAGGCTTACTCTAGGACACAAAAAAAGGTTAAAGAATCCTTTTTCCAAAAAAAGATGAGAACTCAAATATGGTCCAACAGAAGCATTCTCTGCCTAAGCTGTGTGGAGGATGTGTTTTCCTGATTTCTACAGGATGCTACATAATTGGTTGAGGAAGAGAACATTCCATCAATCAAATGTTGTTGAATTTAGAGATGTGAAACAAGTGATCTGTTTCCCTCTATGCAGACATATGCATACACATTTCACCGACATATCAATGGGCCAATTGACTGTGTGTTTTGTCACCAATGAATTATAGCTTTCAAAGCAGGGTTCTACTTTTCATCATTATTTACTAATATTTTTATCTCGGGAGGAATTTCCCATTGTAAAACGTGCTGTACATCAGGTATCCATGGCCACCCTGACCAAGCTTTACCATTTTTTTCTTGCTCTAGACAAGCTAGAAGATGTTTTGGAACCAAATAGACTATCAAATCACAGAATCTTAGAGTAGAAAATGTCTTTAAGATCCTTCTAACAAAACTTTTACTTTTCTTGCAGTCCCCTCAAACAAATCCCCAACAAGTCATTTTCCAGCATCTGCTCGAAAACCTTGAATGAGAGGTACCCCTGGTCTCATGAGGCAATGCATTCTATTCTGGACAGCTCTAGTGATAAGGAAGTATTTCCTTACAACATGCCTGATCTGGCCTCTTTTCAACATTTACTCAATGTGCTGAGTTTCACTTGCTGGGGACAAACAAAGACCTAATCCTTCTCTTCCAAATGACATCCCTTCAGCTTCTTGAAGACAGTTGCCATGTTCCCTAATATTTTCTCTTTTCCAGGCTAATATGTTATGTTTCCATAATATCAAACAACAGATCTATTTCCACATAAACACATTCCTTTAACTGACAGATTACTTGCTGGATTAGCAATTGGCAAACTGTTTATAATCTGATCAGTTCCTAGATCAAAGGATCATGTATTTTGAGCTAGAAGAGACCTTGCAGGCCATTAAATCCAACCTACTTTTAAAGAAACTGAGGCAGAAGGTGGTTAAGTGATTTTCTAAGGCCCCATAGAGTTAATTTCTGAGGCAGGAATTGAACTAAAGTCTTCCTGACTGCAAGCCTAATACTCTATCCACTGTGCCACCTGGAGCAATGCTGCATATGCCATGGCATGGTCTGAATTAGGAGAAAAGGGATATAGGTGATTGTGTCAAAGATGGGCACATATCCTTTCTATAATACTTGCTTTAAAATCAATATATTAGAACAGGCTAGCCATGGGTTAGCCATGATTTCATTAAATGTAATGGAATTGGTGTCAGTTATTTGTGAGAGGACATAGACACATACGCCCCAAACTCCCACTAGTTTTAAGTACTCTTTAATTTCCATAGGTTTGTGAGAGAGAACAGATCAAAGCAATACCCCATGGGTGTAATGAAGGAGAGTGTTTACAAATACATTTGAGGCTCAGATTCCAAAAGAATTTTGACTCTCTTGGTCCCAGTCTGTTCTAGTCTCCTGTGGCATCCCCTGGAAGATAATTCTTTTCAGCATTTGCCCTATAAAAACACTCTTGTAATGGCCTGATGTGGCTTGATCACAATCTACATGGATATCTATGCATCAATTGGGATTTATATCAAGAACTCTGCAGGACAGGACAGGCTTTAACTGGCATTATTGGCATGGTTCTCACCAGCAAGTATTCTTTAAATTACAAAGAGTGCAGAAAAGCTGCTAAAGACAGGTCAAATTCCAGTGCATGCCTTCACCACAACACAATCCATTTTCTTTATTTGATCAAATGTTGGAAGAGGGAGGCAAAATAAACTACAAAACACATTATGCATTCTATTATCCATGATAACAGTAAGGGGGAAAGGCCATAATAAATTTTAAATAATCTGAATGTCTTCTTGTCCCTTTTAATTACTTCTGTATCTTTAGGATAGATAAGTTTACAACTTTAATTTCAAAATGATTGAAACAATTACTATTAGCAACCACCTAAATCATTTTGGAACAGAAGAAATACTGATAAAAGAATCAAGCTTTTTCTTAGCAGACGGTTTACCAATAATAGATTTTTTTTCCCCTTTTGACTGGCAGTTAAACGTGGAGAGATTGAATGAATGCAACCACATTGTCAGTGGGAAGTTAAGCCAGCTCAGTAACAGAAGGAGGTACAAATGCAGAAATAGCAAATCAAAGCACAGGTAGAAAATATCTTAATTGGGAAACCTCTGAACCTGAAACAGACCCAATTGCTCAAAAAACCCTATGTAACCCCTGGTCCACAAGCACCCCTTTCCAAACATTTCTGCCTAAGAGTCATATGGAGCTCAGATTCTTCCTGGGGGCAGCCAGACCCTAAAGAGGAATAGGATTTTTCTTTTTTTCCTTCAGCTCATTATGCTCTTACTTTATTTCATGACAGGAAAAAAAATCTTTAAAACAAAGCTTCTATCTATGTCGGCACTCCAAAATGTGTTAACAACTTCCAGCCCCTTCTAGGACCCCATGGTCACAATCATGACAAGTAATTACCCAGTATTTATTCAAACCACACATTTAAAAATTCTTCTAAAAACACAAAAATGGCACAAATGAATACTAATGAATACTTGAAACATAAAATGATAACTACATCAGACTTCTTGTCCTTCCTTTGGAGGGAAGGACAACTTTATGGGCTCACTGAATAGTCCTGTCCCATTCACTTCAGACATGTACTACCTAAGCAACTCATAAGGCACAACTACACTCGCCTACTGGGTATGACTTCTTGGTCCTTTCAGTTTCCACTTTGTATTAATCCCTAGTCATCTCTTTCTGCAAGAATAGAAATAAATACAATTATTTGTTGTTTTTCAGTCACATGTGACTCTTGGTGACCCTGTTTGGGGTCTTCTTGAAAAAGATACTGATTGATTTGCCATTTCCTTCTCCAGTTCATTTTACAGATGAGGAAACTGATGCCAACAGGGTTAAGCGACTTGCCCAGGTCCACAAAGCTAATAAGCATCTGAGACCAGATCTGAATTCAAGAAGACAAGGCTCTTGACTAGGCATGGTACTCTCTCTACTGTGTCACCTAGTTGGCCCAGTGTCCACATTAGAGGTACTCATCTAGCCAAAACTGTTCTCAATACTTATGTAAACTGAGAACTGTACGAAACACAAAAACTAGAGAAAAATGAAAGTATCGGGTTATACCCTACTGTGTAGGCATTAGATGGAACAAAGAGGCAGTAATAGTAACAACTCAAGTTTGGTTAATTCTCTCAAACCAAACTTGAGGGAATATTGATGATAAGGAAATTTTTGTTATGTCCTGAGCATTATGGAATACCTGGATTCTTTCTACAGCAACATGAATCCCCAGGGACAAAGTTATTTAGAAGAAGTCTAGACACCATATTAAATATTGCTAATTTTGGTTTTCCTCATCCTCTATGTATTTAATTAAGTTCAAAAAATATTTACTAATCATAAATGGTGCCCCAGGTAACATGCTAGATGCTGAGCACACAGATATGGAAAGGTCCCAACCTCAAGGAGCTTCCTTTCTAGTAGGAGATACAATATGTACATGGATAAGTATGTACAAAACAATGGTTCCTTGCAGGCAGCTAAGGATTCTAAAAGAATCGTAAGAGATACACATTCTCTGCAAAAAGGCATATGTGGAAGACTAGAGATTGTTGATCAGTTCAGAGAATAGCTAGTAGTAGTCCAGTATTACTGCAATATAGAGGATATTATAAGAGCAACTTTTGGACTACCTCTCCAATTTCCTATTAAAAAGGTGAGCTGGGTCCCTAAGGGTAAGAGATTGCTTCTTTCTTCAGGATTCTATTATTAGTTAATTCTAAATGACTAATACATTCTAGTACTGCTTCTCATGAGCCCCTATCTGACGTGCAATTCCATATTTATCAACCTGGGGACATCAGTTTGCTTTTACAAAAAGGAATTTACTAAGAATAGTGGTTGAAAACAAAACCCACACTAAGTAGCACACTTCCTTCTTGAGAACACACACACACACACACACACACACACACACACACACATATGCACGCACAACCCATAGGGGATGAACATCTTTTTCTCTTTTCAGATTATCCCTAAAAAATGCACTTCTGAGAATCGCTTGAATAATTGATTTGTTTTTTCTTTTTCTGGGATACGTGGTGTGGTATTGGCTGATATGTTAATGCACTTCTGGATGTGTCAAACAGGTTGCTTGGCTCCTTTATGGATGCCTCATTGGGGCCAGCTACTGTTTCCACAGACTCCAAGATTTCTATTGACGGCTGGACTACATCTGCCTTTCATGAATCTCCTAATCTCACCACACACTTGGTCACTCCAATTTCAGAAAACTCATTCAACCTAAGATCAGGGGAAAAAAATCAGGACAGAAACAAAGGTTCCAGGTGCATCATTTGGATGGGCATTGAGGAAGTAGGCCCTTAATAGATTTTTTTTAATTTAAAAATTTTTCCCCCAGTTAGAGTTTTCAACATTTTAAAAAGAATTTTGAGTCTTGAATTCTCTCACTCATTCCTCCCAACCCTTGAGATGATAAGAAGTCTCATATAGATTTTACACGTGCAATTGTGGAAAATAATTTTCCATATTAATCCTTTTGGAGAAGGAAACAAAGAAAAACGAAAGATTAAGAAAGAGAAAAAAGTTTGCTTTGGTCTCAGCTCAGACTCCATCATTTCATTCTCTTAAAGCAGAGTGTATTTTTATTATGAGTCCTTTGGGATTGTTCTGGATCATTGTATTATGGAGAATAGCTAAATCATTCACAGTTTTTCATTTTACAGTATTCCTGTCCTAGGTACATTTTCTTCTTCTGGTTCTACTCATTTTACTCTGCTACTGTTTGTCTTTCCAGGTTTTTCTGAGCTCCTCCTGAACATCATTTCTTAAAGCACAAATGCATTTCATTACAATCATATGCTGTGATTTGCTCATTGATTCCACAGGTCAGGGAAGTTCAATCACTTGGGAAGTCAAATACCATGTTCTTTTGTATTTTTAACTATATATTATCATGCAGTTTTGTGTACTGCAATTATCTCTGTGCCTTATTTTTATAGGATGTTAGCACTTTGAAGGCTAGTATTACATTTAAATACTCAGAGCCTTTCATAATGCTTGGTACTACAGCAGGAACTTTGTAAGACTTTTTAGCTGTTGGTGCTAGATAGTAAACAACATGAGAGTAAACTTTTATTTCCCTAAGCATATTAAGAACAGTATCCTTAGGGAAAACTAGTTGACTCAGTGGATAGAGAATCAGGTCCAGATGTGGGAGGTCCTAGGTTCAGATCTGGCATGAGACACCTACAGCTATGTGATCCTGGGAAAGTCACTTAACTCCAATTGTTTAGCCCTTACCACTCTTTGAGAAGGTCTTGGTACCACTACCTAGTATTGATTCCAAGACAGAAGATAAGGGTTTAAAAAAAAGTGTCCTCCACAGAGTAAGTGCTTAATAAATGTTTGTTGAATAAATGAATGGTTTTCTAAGAATCTACTATTTCTCAACTTGTAGATCAAATAATTAGATTGATGTTTTAAAATATAGCAAAATTCAGAGCTAATAAACCAAAGTATGATACCAAGAACCAAACAGGGGTTCTGGAAATTTAAATGGCTTCACAGCCAGAAGTAGAAGGACATAAAGCTAAGTAGAATATGATGTTTCTGAGGAAGAATCAATCATTCTCACAAACTTTCCAAGATGTTATTACTATGTGTTAATCATACTGAATTTGACAGAAAGGTAGAATCTCCTAAAACATCTGAGAAATGTTATATTTAACTTTCCTGATAGAGGCTACAGTGTGTGTGAAACAAAATGGGTGTATTAACTCTTCTGTCTCCCTAATATTCACTTGAAAAATGAAGATTATGAGCTACTTTTAGCAAATATTTTCTCTCTTATTCCAATTGTTTTTGTTACAGCCCATAAGGCAATTTGTAGATGGGCCTGAAAAAAATTCAAAAGCTTGAATTGAAATTTAAAATTCAATTAAATATTTTATTGTGTTTCAATTACACTGAATTTAAAGGCAAGTCAATTCTTTAAAAAAACAACAACAGCTTCTTCCAGGTTAAGATGGCGGCAGAGTAAGAAGCAGCTCTTAACCTCTCCTGACTGAAACACACAAAACTCCTCAAGGGGACATAAAAACAAGTCCAGACGAACGGAGGAACCCCACAACAGGGCACAGCGTGGAAGGTACGTGGAATCGAGACATTTCCAGGCTAAAAAGGGCTCTCACTCAATCGCGGGCTGAGCAACCACCCCACCCCCACCCCCTCCACACTCACCTATAGCTCCGAACCCAGCTAAAAAGAAATAGAGCAAGTTGGGGCACCCATCAAGTCATCGGCAGCTCCGGTACCTGTTCCTGAGAGCAGCAAGACTTAGGACCCCATTAAGTCAAGAACGCACGCGAAATCTGAGCGCGCGGGAGCAGAGAGTGGACGCTGGGCGCAGAGTGCCGGCTGAGCAGAGGCGTGGGTGGAGGCAGACACAGCCAGGAACTAAAGCCTAAGTGGGGAACCAGTGCAGACGGGTATACGACTGTGGAAGTAGCTCCCTGAGACTTGTAAAGGAACCTCCTGCAGAGGATCAAGCAAGGGAATCCACCAGAGGGCTTGACCTTGGAAAAAACTAGAACTCAGACCTCAGGAGCCAATAGATCTCTGACAGACACTGAGCGCGAGGATAAACCTGAGAAGCTGCTGGGCTAATGATGGCTAATCAGTTACAGGAAATTCAGAAGAGAAAGAATAATAACAAAAAAAAGAAGTCTCTAACACTCGACAGCTTTTACACAGAGAAAATCCAGACAACCGAGCAAACAGAGGAGGAGAACAAACAACCATCCAGACCCTCCC
>NC_058134.1:80428238-80560472 GCF_016433145.1 Gracilinanus agilis
TCTCTCTCTCTCTCTCTCTCTCTCTCTCTCTCTCTCTCTCTCTCTCTCTCTCACCCCTTCTGTCATCTCTCACTTTTTTACACAAACATATGAACTTAGGATCACAGATTTAGAGATGGGAGGAACCATAAAGACTCTCTAGTTCATTTTGCAGGTAACAAAACTAAGGCATAGTGATTTTGTCATTTGCCTGTGATTATACAAGTAGTAAATACCCACTTTTTCCACTTATCATAATTTTCCTTGACAAGGTCTTTTTTTTTCAAAGTCTTTCCTTGGTTGTATGTATGCCATTTATTTTTGATTCTATGGAAAGTTACATTCCATTCTTCACTGACCATTCGTTTTTAAAAGATGGGAAGCTTGGGAGACCATTAAAAAAGCTTTGTATTTTTCCCCAAAGCATTCTGGTCACTGTTCTATTTAGATTCAGACCCAGCTCATTGTCCATCTGCATTGTTTTTCCCAGATATATAATCTGATAAATGAGTTCTAAAGGTTGTGCAATGAAATGCATGTCATAATGTGGGTACCAGACATTCTTCTCCCACATGGACTTTACAATGCCTATAGCTAAGCTGAATTCTTTTAAGTGGTTGCAGATCTATTCCTGGAGCCTCTGTAGTCTTCTGGAGCTTGATGAAATCAGAAGCATGCCACTCTCAAACATAAGCCTTTGGAGGAACTTGCCATCTGCAGAGGCTTACATTTTGAATCTCCTCCATCACACCAGTGAACATCTTTGTATGAGCATATAGCTCTTTCTTTTATGCCTCACCTGATGTCTATAATCAGGAGATTGTTAATAGGATGGTTTTGGTTGTTATGTCTTCCAAGGAATCTGGAATGATTTTTACATGTGGATGAAAGACATTTTTCTGGAAAAGCAATATTAATGCATGTTTCTGCTGTACTAAATCAAATGCTTTTTAAAATAATCAATAAATATTATGCACAACTGATTTTTATAGTCTTTATATCTTTAATTCACTATTAAATGGCAAAGATGTTTTCTATTTTTATGTTTCACTTGCAAAAATTTGCTGGTTCCCTACTACAATAATAACCTTAGGAAAAGTAATAGTCTTGATTCTTATATAGATGATTCATAAAATGTGTGCATAACAAAACAGGCATATTAGCTAGCAGATATTGATATTCTTGGCTGCTTTTTTAGTATAATGTCTGAGATTTCTTCTCCTATTTCAGATGCTTTGCATATTGATCCTTGAGCATCTTTACAATTGTGTCTCCTCTAGTATAGATGTCTTCCATATAATTTAGGTCCAATATAGTGATTTTTCCAATCTCTGTTCTTTTTTTTTTTTAACTCTAGCACCTCCCCTGGGATTGCCTTATCAATTTGCACTTGATCAGAATATTGGCATCCCAGAGGATATCTAACTACTCCTCTTTGGATTCCATAGGAAATTCTGAGACATTATGACTTTTAATATCATTGATCATGAACCTTCAATATCCTTATATCATTTGACTAGTTAATAGTTCCCCAGGATAAATTAATCAATATAAATTAGCTTTTGGAAAAAGGATATTTGCTTAGAAAGTATAGTAAGGACTGAAAAGTAGCCCAAGAAAACTTGCAACACAATCTAACTTCTATATACCCACTTGTTCCCTCAGGGAAAATGACTCAAAAGTAATTAACAAGACATACCTCCCCAAATTGGAGTGTGTACGTATGCATGCATGTGTGTATGGGTATGTATATATGTATTTATAAGGTATTCGTTTTTACCTTGGCTATTCTTTTCTCCCTTTTTAGGGTCTCTATCATACCAAGTTTATTTCTGAGCAAGATGTAGTCAATGGATAAGTCTCTTCCTTTTTGATATTGGCTGCCTCCTTTTGGTACTGGGTCAAGGTTTGGTATACTATATTCTCACTGGATTTGGCTATTGCTATAAGGTTCCAGTTGCCAATCAGGTCTTGGATGGCTTTGATGGAGCTCCTTATCTTTCCAGTCATCTATATACTTCATCCTAAGATTCTCATTCACCTGATAGAAAGAAATAAGAAACCAAAAAACGCAGAAATGCCACATATTCATGACCATACGGCACCTGGGTAAAAAGACAACAAGTAAAAGTTTTCAGATCCTCCCCACACCCAAAGATTTAAGGTAGTTTTTCCTCAAAAGCTGTCAGAGAAGAGATAGATGGTCTATGATAGAATTCACACTCAGTTTTGGCTCAACAGCTAACCAGTGATTTTTGTCATTATAATTCATTATCATAGAGTATAAATGCAAAGGACAACCATGTGCTCTGAAATGAAAAGAATGGCCCTCCATTTTACATGCCAAGTAGACTTGCTGAGTGTCATATGGATTAGAAACAGAGTCAGAGACTACAATACCTGCCCTAAGGATGAGTCCCTCATTGGCCAGTTCCTCCCTTACAGACATATTTCCACCTCCTTTATAAGTAGATCAAGTATTATAATGTTAATGTCCAAATGTGGTAGTTCTACTGTTCTTGACAGTAAAAAGAAGTATTCCATTTTTCCATTTCTTTTTTCTTTTTTATCCTTCATTTTTAGCTTTAAATTCCTTTGTGATTACTGGTTAGTTAGATTTCTTGCTGAGCTTCTTTATACTGCTTTTATCTTCCACTGCTTTCCAAGACAATTTTTCTCATAATTGGCTAACATCCTTCATTGTAATATTTACAAACAAGCTCATTTTAAACCAGTGCTGTTTTTGGCTGCTACCTCTCTCTACTTGACAAGTAAGTCAAATATTTGCTGACTAGAGTTTCTGAGCTCTTTTGGTCTTTTGGTTGTAGCAATAGATTTATAATGGCCCACTGCATAAAGTTGTTATACTGGGTTTGACATCATTTCTCTTATCTGCTTTCCATTTTTCTCTGCTAATTACTTGTTTAAATATTTGAGGATTAGATTGTTTTAATCGTATAATATATTTTTCTCATTCTTTTTTTTTTCATTAATTCTGATCTTCACCATGACAAGTCAGTGGTCTAATGATACTCAATTGTTTCAGACACAACTGCCATCAAAACATCTTTTCCTTCCTAATAAAATGTAATCGTTTTTTACTTTCACTTTCATGATATTATTGTTAGATATATACCATATCTAACATCTATTCATTCCTTCTTCCACACACGCAACATTTAAAAATTAAAATAAAACAATACCTAATTGATAAAGTGGTAAAGTGAATGGTTCAGATACTAAAGTATATGGGGAGGCAGAAGAAAAGGAAAGGTCAATTTGTTCTTGAATTATCAGGTAAGGTTTAATAAAGGTTGGACTAAAACTGGGCTAAAGAGGAAGGATAGAGATTTTTTTTTAGGAAACTTAAGAAGGAAGATGCCAGGCAGGGAATAAGTGGGAAATGAGTATCCATAGTTTGCTCTAGAATTAAAGAACTGAAAGAAATATTACAGGTATCTCCATGAATGGTATTGTTCCGTTGTATGACTCTTGGTGACCCTAGTTATGGTTTTCTTGACAAAGATACTGGAACAGTTACCGTTTCCTTCTTCAACTCATTTTATAGATGAAGAAACTGAGGCAAATAGGGTGAAGTGACTTGCCCAGGGTCATCGAACTAGTATCTGAGATCATATTTTAACTCAGGTCTTCCTAACTCCAGGTGAGTTTTTAGTTCTCTTTACTATTCATCACATTGTATATACTCTGCATTTATAGAATCAGTGTACTAACAGCAATGCAATGACCCAGTACAATTCTGAGGGATTTATGAGAAAGAATGCTACCCGCACTCAGAGGAAGAACTACAGGAGTGGAAACACAGAAGAAAAACAACTGCTTGAACACATGGATTGATGCAAACACGATTTGGGATGTAGACTCTTAATGACCATCATAGAACGATTATCAATAATATGGAAATAGGTCTTGATCGATGACACATGAAGAAACCAGTAGAAATACGCGTTGGCTACAGCGGGAGTGGGAGGTGGAGGGAGAGAGAGCAGAACATGAATCATATAACCATGGAAAAATTTTTTTCTAAAAAATTAAATTAAATATTAATTAATTAATTTAAAAAAGATAATCTGGTTCTGGTCTATCTTCCTTGGCTAATTGCATATTATTGCCTTTCTTGTGCACTGTATTCCATCTTTACATAGATGATCCTTTGTCTAGTATGACCTCAACTCCATCTTGCAATACTTCATATTAGCAAAGGGGCTGACAGGACATGAAGTTTTGTTTTGTTTTGTTTTCTATAGTTAGAAGGAGATACTGAAGGACTAATGAAAGGACCAAACACAACTGGGCTAAACTTAGGTACTTTTAGTCCCACAGAAAGGAGGGACCAAGGAAGTATGAATGCATACCAGTGCTAAACAAGGTAATTAAGAGTGAATGGTGTTGTTACCCTGAACTAAATAAAATAATGAGCAATTGAAGCTTTGTCTGCCTCACCGACCTGCTTAAGTGTGACTTGCCTAGATGGATTTGGGCAGATTCCCTGAGTGTCACCACCACTGGGTGAATTTATCCCTCTTCCACTTCTTCCCCCTCCCTGCTGCTTCAATCACAGCCTGGTAAATGCCTCGTTTGCCCTTGGGAGTTTTCTGCTGTCTTTAAACTTTTTTTTGCTGGATGTTCTTTTATAATGGGTTTTGTCTCCAGATAAAGATGAGCTTATTACATTCTGACTATTTGCTATAAAGGAGTACCATAAAATGAAAAAAAAAAAAGGAGAAAGAGAAACTATAGATTAATAGCTCTGCTCTATATTGAAGTTCTCTGTCTCTCTGTCTCTATATCTCTGTCTCCAATAAAAATCTCTGCTTTCTTCAAATCTCAGCTCAAATACTATTGCTTAAAGAAGCCTATACTCATACTGAAAGCTGAAAGTTCCCTTTCCTCCTTCCAGGAAATTACTATCCCTTGAAGGCAGGGATTGTTTTATTTTCATTTTTGTTTTTGTTTTTTGCTTTCATTAGAAAAAAACTAAAACAAAATAAATTTCATAGCTCCAAAACTTAGGCATAGTCCCCTGTAAATAGCAGGCAATTAAAAAAAAATTGTGAAAGGAAGGAAAGAGGAAAAAATGAAAAGACCTATCTCAAAAAAAGAAAGGAAAGAAAGAAAGAAAAAGAAGGAAGGAAGAAAAGGAGGGAGGGAGGAAGAAAGGGATTGTTTTAGGTTTTTTTTTTTTTTTTATGTTTTCCTATATTTACATGATTCATGATCTCCACCCCCTTCTTCCCCACTCCCAGAGCTGACAAGCAATTCCACTGGGTTATACATGTATCATTATTCAAAACCTATTTCCATTTTATTAATATTTTCTATAGAGTAATCTCTTAACATCAAAACAGTAATCATAGTAATCATATCCCTATCAAACTTCGTGATCAATCCTATGATTTTCTTCTGCATTTCTACACCTACAGTTCTTTATCTGGATGTGGATAGTGTTCTTTCTCATAAGTTCCTCCATATTGTCCTGGGTTATAGCATTGCTTCTAGTAGAAAAGTCTATTACATTTGATTGTGCCATAGTGTATCAGTCTCTGTGTACAATGTTCTCCTGGTTCTGCTCCTTTTGGTCTACATGAATTCCTAGAGGTCATTCCAGTTAACATGGAATTCCTCCAGTTCATTATTCCTTTCAGCACAATAATATTCCATCCCCATCAGATACCACAATTTGCTTAGCCATTCTCCAATTGATGGACACCTCTTCATTTTCCAATGTTTTGCCACCACAAAGAGTGTGTCTATAAGTATTTTTTGTATGTCTTTTATCTTATTATTTCTTTGGGGGTACATACCCAGCAGTGGTAGGGCTGGGTCAAAGAGTAGGCATTATTTTTAAAGTCCTTTGAACATAGTTCCAAACTGCCCTCCAAAATGGTTGGACCAATTCACAACTCTACCACTAGTCTATTAGTGTCCCAATTTTGCCACATCACCTCCAACATTTATCACTTTCCTTTGCTGCCATATTGGCTGGTCTGCTTGTTGCAAGATGGTACCTCAGAGTTGTTTTAATTTACATTTCTCTGTTGAGAAGGGATTTAGAAAAAGAACACTTTTTCATGTGCCTATTGATAGTTTTGATTTCATCATGTGCCTCGATCATTTGTTGATTGCAGAATGGCTTGATTTTTTTTGTATATTTGACTTAGTTCCTTATATATTTGGGAAATTAAATTTTTGTCAGAGAGTTTCATTATAAAAATGGTCTCCCAGTTTGTTGCTTTCCTTATTTTGGTTTCATTGGTTTTGTTTGTATAAACCCTTTTTAATTTGATATAATCAACATCATTTATTTTACATTTTGCAATGTTCTCTATTTCTTGCTTGGTCTTAAATTCGTTCCTTTTTCACAAATCTGACAAGTATACTAGTCTATGATCAACTAATTTACTTCAGATTTCACTATATTTCAGCTATTTACCCATTTTGAATTTATCTTGGTATAGGGTATAAGATGTTGATCTAAACCTAATTTTTTCCCATACTGTTTTCCAATTTTCCCAGCAGTTTTTGTCAAATAGTGAGTTCTTGCCCCCAAAACTGGGATCTTTGGGTTTATTGAACACTAGCTTGCTGAGGTCATATATCCCGATCTATTCCATTGATTCACCCTTCTGTCTCTTAGCCAGTACCTTATTGTTTTGATGACCACTGTTTTATTGTATAGTTTAAGATCTGGTACTGCTAGCCACCCCCCCCTTCTCATTTTTTTCATTATTTCCCTCGATATTCTTGATTCTTCTTCTAGATGAACTTGACTGTATCAGTTTTGATAACTGAATTCTGAGGATCTAGTAAAATGCTTTGTACAAAATAGATTTTAATAATATTTTAAAAATTTAATTGAACATTCTGAATTTTTAAGTTATAAAAACTGATGCCTAAGGAGCCCAAGTTATAAGTCCAATGCCAGAGTGCCATTTGGCACCAAAGTCAGAGAAAGAACTTGGGTCCTAGTCCTGTTTACTTTCTCACTCCATTGTACTATCTCTCAGGTGGGCAGAGGCATCTTATACCAAAGGAACTAAAAAAATTTAGAACAGAGTTGAATTACAATTTGCTTTATGCTTTTGTAGTTGTCTCTGTATTATTTGTATCCCAGAATTTCTAGAGTAGTTTTTTTTTTTACTTAAAAAAGATTGATTTAAGAGCGTATTATGGATAGTAGACATTCATGTTTGTATTATTCTTCATGGTTGACAAGATATTTTCAACTATTTGACATAAGTAGTAAGAGTCATTTTTTTTTAAACCCTTGATTTCGGTGCATTGTCTCATAGGTGGAAGAGGGGCAAGGGCGGGCAATGGGGGTCAAGCGACTTGCCCAGGGTCACACAGCTGGGAAGTGGCCGATGCCGGGCCTGAACCCAGGACCTCCTGTCTCTAGGCCTGACTCTCACTCCACTGAGCTACCCAGCTGCCCCAAGAGTCATTTTTATTTTCATTTTACATAGGAAGAAATTGAGATTCAGAGAATTTAATTGACTTGCCCCTGGTAACAGTTTATAAATGGCAAAAGTAGGACTTAAGCTCAAATCTTTTGAAAGCAATTCTTTCCCATCTAATATATGTTTTAAGATAGGCCCAGGAGAGGGTAGAAAGCTGCCTCAGGCTCTGGCCACAGGCAAAACCCCCACATCACTTGGTCTGTCATGACATCTTGCCTCCACTTTGTTCTTCCAAAGGGGGGGTGGGAATAATTGTAGACAACGAAGCTCTCATAATCTGAGGACATTAACAGTTGTAAACAGAATAAAATGACTATTAGTAGGATTCTGTTTTCTTCCCCCAAATCACAGTTTCCTAGGGAAAAAAAATCTTGGATTGGGAAATAGAAAAACAATCCTTGACTGTCATTAACAATTTCTGTAATATTGGGCAAATTACTTATTACCTCAGCATGTTTTTAACTAGAGGAAGTTGAACTATTGCAAAGGTCCAACTTAAAAAAAAATTATTATTCTATGATCTTTACTATAGATGAAGGGTGGGGTTGCACAGGTAGAATAAAGGGCTGATCAGGCCTTTTGCAAACATTTCAAGGCAGAAAGCCAAGGATCTAATCTCGTGAATTACAAAAGATAGGAGGGAAAGGTGGGTCAAAGATTTGGGATGTTGAAAATTGCTGTTTCTTTATACTCAGGGTGTGGTTACTCATCATTAAAAGGGGCTTTCCAATTTTGACTGCAGTCTTGTAACCATGGTCTAGTTCCTTGTTCTAGGGTTATCATTTAGTTTCAGGTCCCAAGTGCTCTCTTTGTGCAGCTACCTCACTTAAGGTGACCACTTGTTTTACCTATGATCCTTTGATCAAATTCTCTTAGATTGGATATCCAAAGTCTATTGATTATACTCTATTCCCACCCCTCCCCACCAATCTCCCTCACTGAATATATCCTCTCCCTATTTCCCTATCTTCACCAGCAGATCCTGATCAAGTTAATTTTTTTCAGAATTAAAACACTCATTTCATTGAAAATATTGTCCATTTACTGTAAAGGAGTACCATTCTCAAAAATAGATGAACCTGGGGGCAGCTAGGTAGTTCACTGGATTGAGATCCAGTTATAGAGATGGGAAGTCCTGGGTACAAATATGATCTCAGATACTTTCTAGTTATGTGACCCTGGGCAAATCATTTAACTCCTGTTGCCTAGTGCTTACTATTCTTCTGCCTTGGAAGTGATACACAGTATTGATTCTAAGATGGAAGGCAAGGATTTTTAATTTTTTAAAAAAGAAGAATTCCACTTGAGATTTAGGTATCATTTCCTTCTGCTTTAAGCTGATATCACCAGGAAGGGAGTAATTCTATCTTAAAAGGTAAGTCTAACCTTGTTTCCACAAGGCTATGGACTTTTTTGTTATTTCCTGGATTTGATGAGCCACTTCCAGTGCACATAAATTCAATTCCATTTAGAATACAAATATCATAAAAGTTCAAAATATGCTCCTTATGTCAAAATGTCTGAGAAAAAAGGCCTTCACCCCCCTACCACTCTTTCTTTCAATGACCAAGTAATTCAAAGTAGTTTTTTTCACTAGGTATTTAAAAAAAATGTGCCCACATAGTAAGCACTTAAATACATTATTTATCTATATTTGGAAGGGACCTATGGAGGTATCTAGTCTAATCTCCATAGTTTTGTTTTGTTTTTTAATTGAGCAAATTAAAGTCTAGGTAAGGTCCATGATTTCTCCAAAGCTACAGGGATCAATTATTAAAGGTGAGATTTTAATCCAGAGTCCACCTTTCAATTATACCATATTGCCTCTAGTACAAACCCATTAAGGGGAACCTTCTGTAAATCTCTCTTCTGGTAAATTAAACTCACATCCACTACTATCCTACTCCCTTTGGAATGTCCAATAGACTTCATTTACTTCTGAATAACTTTTGAACCTATCACACTGATTCCCAAGAAGAGCTAAGCTGGGTTAAGCCTCTGCTTCAAAAACCAGTTTATAGTTATCATAAGAAATAATCAATGTTTATTATGGTTTCAGTCACTCAAACATCAGCATTTCTATCTGACTTAGTATCCAGGCATGTTGGGGAAACATCTTTGCAGCTCTGAAGCCTGTTCTTCCCATGAAGTCTCCTTTGATCACAAGGAGTGTCACATTGATTTCTGTTGTGACACCAATGCCTCTTTTGAATGTTAATTAAAGAGGAGGGTGACTCTATAAGCATATTCCAGAGAATTATGGCCACTTGATATGAATGATGATGTCAACTCTGTCTTTCATGAATTGGAAAACAAGTAATGAATCAAGGTAGTTGAGGAACATCCTATGGTGAAATCTATGGTTTCAAATTAGTTCCTTCAAGTCAGAGATGCTGTTTACTGTTTTAAATTCCCAACTGTTTAATAAAGACTTCCATATGCCTTTGATAGAAAAAGAAGCCTGACTTGATCTCTACATTGATGAGAATACCAGTAGGAAAGATCAAGTGCTGAAAACATTGGATCTACCTGCTTTCTGGAAAGATATTTTGGGTACCTGTTCTTATGGGGAAGGGGGGGTTGGTTGTGTGTAGCAAGGAAATAATATTGTTGTTTTTTTAACTTTAGGTATTTGATAAATTTTATAAGGTGAAAATCCTAGCCAAATGCCTTGGATTCACTGATGATGCTGTATGGTTTCTATCATTCCATACTGTACTTTGGCTATGAAACAGAAAACATTCAAAGCAAGGCTTGTCAGGACAAAATCCACTCAAATCTTATCCAGATTTTTTTTTTATTTCTTCCATAATATAAGACATTTTAAAAAACTAATTTTAGTTTAATAGCAGAGTTCCATAGTGGAGAGAGACCGGACCTCAAAGCAATATTGGAGTTCAAGTCCTGCCTCTGATACTTACTGGCTAAGGGGCTCTAGGTAAATATTGATCTCTCTTTGCTCTAGGCAATCTCAAAGACTGTCACATTGCAAAGAAGGTGCTGAGCTCTATTTCTAGAGGGAGTTTCCCGACTGAGAGTTCTTTACACCAGGGAAATCACAGGTTCATTATCTCTTCCTGATTTTGGGGACAGACTATATGGCATAATAAATAGGGATCAGTCCTTAATATCAGGGAAACCTGCATTCAAATTCTGCTGCTGACAGCTACTAGCTTTGTATTTATGGTCAACCACTTACCTCCTGTTTTTCTATTAGAAAGATAAGCTAGAGACATGGATATTTAAGAGATATGGTAAATGCATTCAAGAACTGTAAAACATAGAGCTAAATGAGCTTCGAAAAAAAAGGCTTCTCAAAGAAGATGGCATTTAAGTTGGGGTTTAAAAGATAAATAGAATTCATTAAGTGGGGGCAGCTAAGTGGTTCAGCCGATTGAGTGGCAGGACTAGAGACAGGAGGTCTTAAATTTAAATCTGGCCTTAGACATTTCCATAATACCTTACCTCTACTTTTGAGTAACATTCACCTGAATTGGGGAAACAAGTTCAGCATTCATGAAGCAGTGAGGGAACAATACTATAAAATGGTGATGTTAGCTGACATTTAGATAGTGTTGAGATATTTAAAAAGCACTTTGTATGGATTAGCTTCCTTAATTCTCATAGGAACCCTAAGAATGAACCACACAAGCCATTATTAGCCTCATTTTAAATATGAAAAAACAGAGACTCAGAGAGAATATGTGACTTTCCCAGGGTCATACACCTAGTAAATATGAAAGGTAGAATTTGAACAGGACCCTTACTGAAAAAAGCCTATTATTCCTTCCTTTATACCATGTTGATTCTCAATAAAACAAAAATGCAAAATTGTGGTGCAGATAATAAATACAATAGGAAATCATAGAAGAGACAGTTGTATAGGCTGGCATAATCGGAGAATTCTTCATGGAAGAGGAAAGACTTTACTAAGAAAGGTTATGGGTAATGGATAAGATTTAGCTGTAGGCATTGTAGGCAAGGGAAGAAGATATGAGCAAAAGTACAGGATCAAGAATGTGGATGGTATAAATGTATAGAGGGGCCTGGAGGAATGAGGAAGAGCTTATTAAGGATGACATGACCTGACTAGAGTATTGAGGCTTGTTAGAGATAACATCAAATTGTAGGGATGACTAAGAAGTGGGCTATCTTGTAAAGGTTAAAGAGATCAGCATAGTTAACTGTTCAAATATTTCTATGTTATTTCAGAGTTGAGCAAAAGTTAATCTCTAGGCAGGCATGGTGGCTCAAGCCCCTAATCCCTGCTACTAGGGAGGCTGAGAATGAGGGATCATGAGTTCCGGAGTTTTGAGCCTCAGTGGGCTGAACCAATTGGGTATCCTTACCTAATCTGGCACCAATCTTATTAGCTCCAGAGAGTATTAGGTTACTTAAGGAAGAAATAATAGTCTCAAGTTGAACAAAAACAAAAATCTAAAACAGAACAGGTAAAGGCTCCAGAGTCTATAAGCAATAGGATTAGATCAATGAGGGGTTTCTACATAGTCATGAATGAGAAAGAAAAAAGAGAAGAGAATAAACATTTAGATTGATTCTTCTATTTGTCAGGCACTGTGCTAAATGCTTTTTAAAATATTAATCTCATTTGATCCTTACTATAATTCTGGAAAGTAGGTAATGCTATTTCCATTTTATAATTGAGAATATTGAGGCAAAGAGATTAAGTAATTTGCCCAGGGTCACAAAATCAGTAAGTGTCCAAGGTCACATTTGAACTTATTTCTACCTGACTCTTAGTACTGCATCACCTAACAGCCTGGACAAAAAGGATAAACTCAATCTTAAAAAAAAAAAGGAAAGGAAAGGAAAGGAAAGGAAAGGAAAGGAAAGGAAAGGAAAGGAAAGGAAAAGAAAAGAAAGGAAAGGAAAAGAAAAGAAAAGAAAGGAAAGGAAAAGAAAAGAAAAGAAAAGAAAAGAAAAGAAAAGAAAAGAAAAGAAAAGAAAAGAAAAGAAAAGAAAAGAAAAGAAAAGAAAAGAAAAGAAAGGAAAAGAAAAGAAAAGAAAAGAAAAGAAAAGAAAAGAAAAGAAAAGAAAAGAAAAGAAAAGAAAAGAAAAGAAAAGAAAAGAAAAGAAAAGAAAAGAAAAGAAAAAAGAAAAATTTCTAGGAATTGGGCTAAAGATTCAGGAGAGTAAGCTTTGTTAAAAAGGATACTGACACTTCTCGCTTTCCTTGGCCTCTAAATGGCAAGAATTTCCTTCTACAAGTTTGACATTTCTCTTGATGTTCAAGAAACTATAAAAAGAAAAAATAAACATTTAAAAGGATCTAACTGAACTTTTTCAGACAGAGAAAAATTACGGTTTGTATCTTTATCTGGATATCTTTAACCCATAATCAGAGTTTACTTCAAGCTGCCAATCAAGAAACAAAACTTGGCAGTAGCTGTGGAAAGAACCCATTGAGCTGAATTCACAAATGGAGGCTTAAGGTTAGGATATGCAGGCTTGGTTTTCGTGTAGTTATTCTGAATCATTGCTGTAGAAATACCATTCTTCTCACAATCTGTTGAGGTTCTTCCTTTATAAGAACTCGATTCTTTACATTGGTGCCACTGCATCAATTCTCATCCCTAGCTTTGCAGAACAAAAGGTGGTTACTTTGCTTCCCAAGTACTTCATTCCCAAGAGTAAGCCCTCTTCATCACTCATTCAGCATTTGTCTATTTCATCAAGGAATCTAAGGTCTTTTCTAGCTAAATTTCAATCATTCTATGATTTTCTAATATACATGGAGAAGAAAAGAAAGATATATATGTACACAGCATAAACAATGTATAGAATATACTATGTGAAAACAAGTATTTTAATCTCCATAAATAATAACTCTTCCTCTTAAGTCTGTGGCATAAAATATAATATGGAGATGAGCTTGAGTTTTTGAAGGCTGGTTCATGGGAGCTCTACTTTTCTTGGAAAGCTTTACTTATTGACTTAATGGTAGAATGTATGTGTGACAGTGCACAAAATACAGGATTCAGGATGGTTGTGATCTATATCTTTCATCTGACACTAATTAGCTGTGTAACTCTGGCTAAGTCAGGGTATACATGCAATTTAACTCCTCTAGGACTTAGTTTCTTCATTTATAAGAGTTAATAATATCCTCACCTCACAGGATGAAGACCCTATAAGGCTGTTCCAAAACTTAAATATATGCAAAGCACTTTGCAAAATATAAAATGCTATATGGTTATGTTGTTGTTGTTAATTTTGAAGGACCCATCTAGCATATGTTGGAGAGACGTCACAAAGCTGACCATAGAGTGATGGATTTATTGGCCAAAATAGCTTGCAAAACCCTCTACTAAAAAATGGTGGAGTAGAGGTCCTCATTAGTACAAGACTCGTGTGGATTGAAACCCAAATCTTTGAAGTACTGAGTTCAATTCAATGAAACACACATCTAAATACTCACTACCTGCAAGGCATTATATCATATTTAGGTATTTAAAGACAAAAAAACAAAACTAATTCCACTGAAGGAGCTCACTTTCTCCTGGTGACAGCAGGATGAAATCTATATTCAGATAAGCAATAAAATACTATCTAATCCCTATCAGTAGGATATGCTCTTTGCCTTGTGATTTCATTTGTGCTAATAGGTTGTTTGGAACTATGCATACTTTTACTGGTGTTCTCCTTGTGATCATTGACATACTATCAAATGGTCCAGGCTAGTTGCAGGAAAAGCTTATAAATTATATATAAATATATAATGCTTTAAGACTAGCAAAGTGCTTTCAATATGGTAAATTATTTGATCCTCACAACAACCCTATAAGGGTATTGTTCTGTTTGTTTGTTTTTTTCCAGTCAAGCCTAACTCTTTCTGACTCCATTTGGGATTGTCTTGACAAAGATACTAGAATGGTTTGCTGTTCCTCTTTCATCTCGTTTTACAGTTGGCAAAATTGAGGTAGACAGGGTTAAGTGACTTACCCAGTTTCTGAAGGCAGATTTAAACTCAGGAAGATGAGTTTTACTGACTCCTGGACTGGCACTCTATCCACTTCACCACCTACCTGCCCACCATACAACACAAGTGCTCTCATTTTTAAAAAGTGCTCCCTTATTTTAAAGACGAGGAAACTAAGGCATAAAAAGGCTAGACTTGTCCAGGATCACATTACTAGGCTGGAAGCAAACTCAGTTCTTCTTGACTCCAAGGGTTTTCTCTGAAACCAAGCAAATTGGATTAGAAGGTTTTAGTGATTTCATGTTCTAACCAATAACTATAACCAGAATCCTGGATTCAAAGAAAAAAAGTGTTTTTTTTAAGTAAAATTATATTAATGTAATGTAAAACTGAGTATCATACAAAGCTGGCCCGAAGCTTAAAAAGACAGCATGGTGCAGTGATTTTAAAACTTATTATCAGTATGAACTGAGCTCATATCCTGACTTTGGCATTTTCTACATGTGTGACTATAGACAAGCAATTTAAATTATACTATACCTCAGTATTCTCATCTGTAAAATGAGGAGGTTGTACTTGATTTCCACTAAGGTCCCTTCCAGCACTAAATCTTTATCTTATGTTATTTGAAAAGGCCTTTCCCTTTCTGTCAAAAAATACTCCTTCTACTTGGCTTCTCAGAATTCCTAACTTTCTTCAAAGCACATTTTCCATTTTGCCTCTTCTGTGAGACTTTTTCTGATCAACCTAATTGCTACTGCCTAGCTCTATTACCATGCATTTGTGCTGTAGACATTTTTATACTTAAATGTATTTGTATGATCTCCCCAAAGAGAATATATGTTCCTGAAGGCAGGGAATGTTTCTGTGTCATTTTTATATTATCACACTGAGATAAGTGTCTGATACACAGTAGTATTTGATACATGTTGTTTAAATGATTGTGAAAGTACAGAGGAGATAGAGTATAGGGATCATTAGAAAATGTATCTTCCTTTCACATGTTTGTATTGCTTTGCGCTTCTGATATTGAGATTTGGAACTGGAAGGTAACTTAGAAATCAAATTATAATCCCTTATGTCTGCATTCCAAAGAGATCAAAGTTAGAGGTAAAAGACCTACTTATGTAAAAAATATTTAAAGCTGGTCTTTTTTTGTGATGGCAAAGAAATAGAAATTGTAGGGATGTCTATCATTTGGAGAATGGTTGAACAAGTTGTGGTATATGATTATAAAGGAATACTATTGTGCCACAAGAAATGACAAACAAAATGATCACAAAAAACCTGGAAAGACTTATATGAACTGATGCAAAGTGAAGTGAGCAGTGTTGTACATAGTAACAGCAATAAAGTACAATGATCTAATGTGAATGGTTTGGCTATTATCAGAAATGCAAGGATCCAGGATAACTAAGGGACTCATGAAGAAAAAAGAGTACCTACCAGCATAGAAGGAATTGACAGAGTCAGAATGTAGATAGAAGCTTACAGTTCACTTTATTTCCTCCATAATTTTCCCTTTAGAGTTAGCAATATCTTTATTTCATAATATGATAAACATGGAAATATGTATTGTATGATGACTCAGGTACAATCTATATCATATTACCTGCCATCTCAGGGAGGGAGGATGAGTCAGAAAGGAGGGAACATGGTTCACAACATATCAGAAAATGATTATTAAAAATAATATTGATATATCATTAGAAAAATATACAAATTAAATTTTTAAAAATGATACTCCTATTTTTTAGAAGAAGAAACTAATAAAAAGTCAGGAAGTATCAAAGTAAGGACCTATACTTAATCTCTAAACTGCAGATCCAAAATGCTTTCCCCCACATTGCACTCTCTCTCTATAGAAAGGAAAGGAATTCTTATTAATTTTGGTTCTACCTATTCTTTGGTTATTTTAACATAAACCTTCTGTTTAGACTATGATGAATCCAATCCTTGAAGCGGGAGCAGCAGGAGTTAACGAACATTTGAGGGGCTGAAGAGTCGGCATTTGGGATGCACGTTCTGTCACTTTCAGTTATGGTGATGCTAAGAAATGAAATGTAGGTGAGCAGCTTGGTGGCAATTCACTGAAATGGTTTTCTGTGGGAAAATGTGACCTAAAAGTGAACTAGCAGAGCCATTTTTTTTGTGGGAGTGGGGGAGGTTTGTCCAGTAGAACCTATACATATTTTATGACATATTAGAAGATGGTGAACTAAGCAGGAATTGTGACAGAATGAACTTTCTTTACTATGTTTTGTAGAGCATGAAGGTCACAGCTGTGTATGGCTGCTTGAATCGACAGACTGTTTTCCCCTGTGTGCAGCGCAATGCATTGGTTTTAACCTGTAAAATCCTATTAGGTCTGAGTCTTTGTTGTCTCTGAGATTTTCTTTTTTCCCTATCTTTGAAAACGTAAGATCTGCCATGGGCTCTTTTTATGCTTCAAACATTTATTTGCTTTCCAAAGTGTTAGAGTTAGGATATTTTTCACAGTGGTGCTTTAGTTTTGGAATTCTCCCCTTCTAATATAAGGTTGAGTCAGTAGGAGTTCAAAGTAGGATTTTTTTTTCTGACGTTTGAAACAGATTGACAATTTACTCTTTTCTGTCTTTCCTTGAGTCTATACAATGCCAACTGGAACTCAATGAAAACTGATGATCAAACTATTCATTTTGTTTTCTTTTTCTAATCACATTTCCACTCTTTTCTTTTTTTACACTCTTAACCTTCCATCTTAGAATCAATACTGTATATTGGTTCCAAGGCAGAAGAATGGTAAGGGCTAGGCAATGGGGGTTAAGTGGATTGCCCAAAGTCATACAACTAGGAAGTGTCTAAAGCCCAATTTCAACTCATCTCTAGGCCTGTCGCTCAATCTACTGAACCACATAACTGCTCTATTTCTCTTCATCTTAATGTAGGGTGGCAGACAAAAGCTAAAAGAAGGCTCCCATGGAGACCCTGAGTTTGAATCTGGCCTTGCCTCTTTCAGTCTTTGAAACCTTGGGAAAATCATTTAACCTCTTGGATTTTAGCACTCTTATCATTAAATACTTTTGTAGACAGTTTCTTAGATAGAGGCATATTATCTTAAAATATAGAGAACTTTGTCAAATATATATAAGAATATGAGCTATTCTCCAATTGATAAATGGTCAAAAGATTTAAAGACAGTTTTTGGATTCAGACATCAAAGCTATAATTAACTCTATGAAAAATTCTCTAATTCATAATTGATTAGAGAAATACAAATCAAACAATTGAAATACTTCATATCTCTCAGGTTGGATAGGTGATAAAAGGACAAAATGACAAATATTGGAGGGTATGTGTAAAAATAGGGACACCAATGCAGTGTTGTTGGGACTGTGAACTGATGACGTTCTGGAGAGCAATCCCCATGTACATCTTTTGATCCAATAATAAACCTATTAGTTTTATTTCCTAAGGTAAACAAGGGAAAGGGGAAAGAATATATATATATATATACTCTTTTTGTGGTGGCAAAGAACTGGAAACTGAGTGATGTCCATCAATTGGAGATTGACTGAATAAGTTGTGGTATATGATTATAATGGAATACTATTGTGCCATAAGAATGTTGAACAAGATGATCACAAAAAACCTGGAAAGACATATCAAGTGATACAAAATGAAGTAAACATGACCAGATAAACATTGTACATGGTAATTCAAAAATAATATATGATGACCAACTGTAAATGACTTAACAATTATCAATAAGGCAAGGATATAGGACAACGCCAAGGGACTCATAACAAAAAAATATATCCACCACCATAGAAGGAACAGATAGTCTGAATGCAGATTGAAACATGCCATTCTTCATCTGATTTCCTCCATGAATTTTTCTCTAGTGTAAGCAATATGTGTTGGGTTTCATAGCATGATGAATAGGGAAATATGTATTACATGATAATAAACATACAACTGTACTCTGCCTTCTTGGGGAAAGAGAAGAGTAGCAGGGAAAGGGAAAAAAAAGATTAAGAGAGATTTTTTGACATAGCTAATATGAAAATGTGTTTCTCTTCTATAAACTTATTATAATTTATTACATATTTATAGCAAATCATGTGTATTATTGTGTTATGTTATATATTATGTTATGTTGTACATTAAAATATTTAAAAAATGGTAACTCAAAAAATGAGGATGGGGTAGAGCTAGAGGGCCACTAAGGTTCTTTCAAGTTCTAAAACTGTGACTCAGCTTTTCTTTTGAGTCGACATAAGGATGGGATGCTTCTCTCTCTAGTCATATGGTTGTGAGAATTGCTAACACCAATTCTACCATTTTCTGAGACTGCTATATCAACTAACAGATATTATTGAAAGAGTGAGTGATCTGAAATATCACAGAATCACTGTTACTGAGAGAGAGAGCTCCTACATAGGTCATTTAGTTTAGTCCATAAGCGAAGAATAATTCCCTCTACAAAAAGCGATCAAGTGAACATTGTACCTCTGTTTAAAAATATCTAATAAGGGGGACCTCATTCACTTCTGAAACAGCACTTTGCATTTTTTTGTCAGCTCTAAAGGATTATGAAGTCTTTCCTTAAATGGAAACTAAATTGAACTCTATAATTTCTACCCATTAATCCTCACTCTGCCCTTTGGAAGCAAGCCTAAGAGATCTAAAGTAGAGGAAGGAAATAAGGTTTGTTTTTGTTGTTGTTGCTGTTTTGTTTTGTTTTTCTGATTTCTGCATGAATAAAAGCTGTTGCCTTGAGTTAAGGAAATTCATTCCTGTACTTTAGGGAGGAAAGACAATAATATTGGGAGGTCAATGAATCTGAACTTAAAGTCTGCTATAGTAGTATAATAGGGAACTTGAGTATAAGGCAAATTGCTTTATCCTCAAGACTGATTAGAATAATGGCAAGAAAGGAATGAGAAGGAAGAACCTACAGCCAAGGCAAGAGGAAGACAAATCTGTCTTTTGTCATGTCCTGAAAGTTCTGAAGGACTTCCTTTTGGGTTGGGGTTAACCAAAAGACAACTGGGTAGACAAACAAGAGAATTCTATAACTGGGGCCCTCTGTGGGGAACACCATGGAATTGCAGAAGGAGTCATGAAATAGAACACTACTTGGTGACACCTACTGGGACCAATAGGGGACAACAAGTGCAAGTCACAGTATAATAGTGGGCAAACAGCCAAGTCTAACCAGAAGCGCTTGAAGGGACTTACTGAGAAATATAAGAAATATCAAAGGATCACAATGGTAGTAATAATACAGGGCAAAAGGTAGTCTACAAGAAACCAGAGAGAGGGGAACCCTCTTATTTGCAATTTAAAATTAACTAGGAATTTGCACAGAATTAGGGGAGAGTTTTACTTATTAAAGTATTTCTGTTTTGTTTCTTTTTTTTTTTAATTAAAAAGCATGTCTTTATTCTATAATATTGAAAACTGCTGGTAAGTGATGGTCTTTGTTTCCTGGGGGCAAGGGCTAAATTTTTTTACAGGTTTCTAGACTGGGGCATAATGGTCACAATAATTGAAAAAAAAATCTCTCTACTTTGTACTATCACAGAACTATGTGGGATGTAGGATTTTACATTATGACAAAAATCCAAGTGAGTTTTTTCTGCCAATGAATTTGCTGATTATTTTCAAAAAACACTGAGTAGACACAGTTTTCTCCTCCATTCCCCATTTTGAATTCATGCATGCATGACACTATGTTATAATGGAGAGTGTTAACTCTGGAGTAAGAGAATCTGCATTTAAATTCTTTCTGTGATGTCTATTGTTTGTGTAGTTGTATACTTGTTACTTAGTCTCACTAGTACTGGGTTTCCTCACCTATAAAAAAAAGGGGTTATTTTTAAAAGTCTTCCAAGGACACTTGCAAGGTCAGATCTATGATCTATGATCTTCTTAGATTATGACCATTTTGACCATTAGGCTTTCATGGGTATGTGGAAAGAGATGAAGTTCGGGGTAAAGTGTAGAAGGAGATGCGTTGAAAGATAATGGGTTCGGAGGCAGTTGGGAGGCTCAGTAGATTGAGAACCAGGCCTAGAGATGGTTAAGTCTTAGGTCAGGGATGGGCAACCTTTTGAGCTTGGTGTGTCAAAATTCATCAAAAAACCGAGCATAACTCGGTTGGTGTGTCACTTCAAAATAATCATAATTTCATTATATTTATAGTTAAATAACAAAAATGTATAGTTGTAACATATAACTGTATTTAATAAACCAAAATATGTAAATTAATATAGGTAGAATTGTTATCTATAGTGCACAGTGTCTACACTACACTACAGCAAATGTTTCATCCTCAGCATGCAGTCCCCATACTTCTCTGTATGTGGCTGCATATGGCCGCATGTCATAGGTTTGCCATCACCATCCTAGGTTCAAATCTGACCTCATACACTTCCTAACTGTAGGACCCTGGGGAAGTCACTTAACCCCCATTGCCTAGCCCTTACCACTCTTCCGCCTTAGAAACAATACACAGTATTGATTCGAAGACAGAAAGTGAGGGTTAAAAAAAGTAAGAAAGATAATGACTTCTATCTTACTTGAGGTTCTCATGCATTGGCTGGAGGATCTTCTGGTGATGTTACATGACCACAAAAGTTGGCTGACCACTTACATTGATTAGATTTTAGAGGGGAATCACTTTTCATATATGTTTTAAATTAAATGGCATCTGAGGTTCTTCTTAACTCCAATATTTTTAGACTCTCTGATTCTAATATGAGTACCATGAGAATGGAAATAAGTGGCATGAAACAGTAGTGGACTATGGCCATCCCCCAAAACCCACAACAGGTCTAAGTCATTAGTTCCTCATCTCTGGTCTGGCAGAAAAGGTGATGAATCTCTTATTTCAAAGCTTTAAGGATTTGGAATTCCACAAGTGTGGGCATAGCACAGAGCAGTCTCAGAGCAGGGTTTGAACAAAGGGACAATTTTCATGTATTGGAATCCACACACCACCCGTTATTAATTAATGAAGGCACAGATTTGGGATTCACAATCCCATAGCCACAAATACTGCTTTTCAAAAAGACCTAATTAATTACTATCCTTAAAAAAAGAAAGCTTTTTTTTTTTCTCACAGAGAGTACAAGTTAGGTTTTGTGAAGCATTAACTACCTCTAATTGGAATGTGTTTGGGGTCAGTGCGAAATACAAACCTCATAAATTTGGAGCCTTCTCTAAGCCTGGCAGGGCGCATTCTTCCACCCTTGACCAATAGCAAACATACACTTTAAAAAAAAATGTTGCTTGATTTCACTGCCGAGTGTGAAAGTGCCCCCATCAGCAGTTCCCCGGAGCCAGCCTTGTGTGACAGCAAGCCAGCCCTGTCGCTAGGATCTTACAGCACTGCAGCTCGGAGAAGTGGGGCCTTTTCTCTGTAAAGGACGTTGCTTTTCAGTCCCTGGTCAGTTCCGTTTATCTGGTGTGCAGGGCTGTCCTCCCCCTCCGCTAAGATGCTGAAGTATGTTTACAGTGCATGAAGATTCTCCTCCTTTGTGAACCTGCCTGTAGAAATGACAAGAAGAGCTTCAAGAACAAGGAGAGGGAGGGAAGGAGGGAGGGAGGGAGGGGAAGAGAGAGGGAATAGAGCAGGGGAGTGGGGGTAGGGGAGCCTGCCTAGGCAGTCCAAGAAATGTAAATCCTGTTGTAAATAAGGAACACAAACACTTCTCAGAACCCTCTCCAGAAGACCAGCTTGAACAAGTCAGGAATGCAAATGAGATCATAGGGCATACAGCTTGCTTTGACTGGCAGGGGTAATGTATGTGTGTTGTGGAAAGTGGCGATGATGTGAGGGAATCAGCATATTGAGCAGACTCAGCCAGGAGGCAGCAGGACTGTTTTCCCTGTTGTAGTTACTGTCCCAATTCTGAGCCCTGGTGTGTGGAGGTTTGGAGAGGGGAGGGGAAAGGAGCTGGAGGTGTGTGTGTGTGTGTGTGTGTGTGTGTGTGTGTGTGTGTGTGTGTGTGTGTGTTGTGGGTGGGAGGGGGGATCCCTAATGACAGAGGTGCACATCTGCAGAAAGTCTGGGTGAGGTGAAATGAAATCAATGGGACTCCCACGGGAGAAAGAGGAGCATTCCGCTAAACGCATCACGATCCGTCCAAACACACATCGTTATGCCAAGGAAGCAGGCAGGCTCTGAATGGGCTTCCAGCCTGTGGAATTTGATGGCTGCCAATGGATATGTCTGGAAAGTCGCTCCAAATTCCTTCTAGACCTTCAACATGATGGCAAAACAATATCTGGAGGGATGAAGGAGAGGAATAATCAATTACCTGATGGAGCACAATGCCCCAGATCATCCTATTTCAGTATTTGTGCCTGCCTCATTAATGAAGGAAGAATATCCAAACGATTCAATAACTGCCCAGGGCCATAGCTCCGAATGAATGGATCTGGAGCTTACTGTGATCAGTGTTGTAATCTAGGACCATCATTTCCATTCAGGAGAAGACACCAAAAAATATTACTATTTTTTGGGGGGGGGCATTTATATCATGTTAGTTTTCTATGAAACTGCTTCGATTCATTTGAGAATACTGGAGCAGGGGGAAAAGGAATTGCATCCTATGTTAAACATCTTAGTGCAAAAAAGTGGCATTTCTTTGACACGGCAAATTAGTTGCCACAATTATCAGAGCCCTTCTTTTACTCTAAATATCCTTAAAAAGATGTATATCAATTTATTCCATCCATAAATCCAAGATTTACTCAGATCTTTACAAGATCAATTGTGTAGCTTTCCAAGAGAAATGCATATTAAAGAGTTGATATCTCAGACAGGGCCTGCAAAGATTAGAATAGCTTACTAGTGTACATCAAAGATTTATCCACCTTAAGCTCCTACAAGGGAGAAGTTATTTTTTCACAGCTGTACACGTTATGCATACATAAATAACCAAAGTTAAACTGAGGAAAAGGGGAGGAGTGATGCCTAAAGCTAGCAGCCAAAAGAGGGGCAAGATTTTTAAAAGCTTTTTCTGTGGCACCGAGATGCCACATAAAGCTGGAAACTGTTTGATGAAGCAGAAGTATATGAGGGCAGGTTCCCCCACCCACCCCCTTTTTGGTGTTTAGCTCGAGAATGTTTAAAAATCAGTATCCACTTTATTTCGTGATTACATTACTAAGCCAGCTCTTGTGGCACACATTTTGGATACACGAAACACAAATGAAACAACGTAGCTGGCTCTCTTTCCTGGGCTCAGACCCTCTTGCCTGGTTCTCATTATGGCATTTCAAAGCTTCATGTTTGGACCTGGCACTGAATTTCCAGATGCTGTTGATAAGAAAGACAACTGGTCTGGAGAAAGCACTGGGCTGAGAGGAGGATGAATGGAGCTCAAAATCTCAGCTGCATCACTGATAGGATGAAAGAAAAATGCAGGAGCTGTTCAGGAAGCCAGATGGAGTTTGGAAGCATTTAATAATATAATATTTATATTATTATATATAATAACAATAATTTCTTTGGGAAGCAGGTAGGTTTGGAGTCTCTTAGGCTTTCTTATGTGGTCTTGAGGGAAGAAAAACACAAGTAAGGTATACATACAGGTCAACAGGGGCTGCCCTATGATCCCAAATATGACTTGAACGACTTAAATTTGGAGTCAATGAATCTGGGTTCAGTTAGTCAACTCAGTGTGTATTTATTGAGCGCCTACTATGTACCAGGCCAATGCAGACGACAAAAGGCCAGAACAAACCCTTCTAGCCAGACCCTCACATTCTAATGGAAGAGCTAACATGTAAATAACTACATACATAAATGATACACCCAGAAGAAATGGAAGATAATTTCAAAGAGGAAGGAATGATCACAGAGGGATTGAGGAAGGCCTCATTTGGAAGATGAGTTCAAATCCTATGACTAACTCTGCACCTTAGGCAAATAATTCATGGACTCTATGAACTAAAATTCTTTTTTCTATGAAATAAGAAACTTAGAATATAGTAGGAACTATTAACTTTTAAATTAATTTTTATAATGCTGTACCTCTCTGGTAAAATCTATGTACCCCTTTTCAGTATGTTTTAAATATACAAAATAAAATATGTAGGATTAAAGACATAATTTTCTTCTCTTAATTCTCAAACTCCCTGAAATCTACCCACAAATTCCTCAGGGAGTCCTTTGACCCCAGCTTGAGAACTTCTCAACTAGAGAATCTCTATGATCCTAATTATTCAAATACGGTAGAGAGGAGATAAATGAAAAAAAATAAGCACTGACATTCATATAGTACTTTAATACTTGAAAAGTACTTTACATGTACTAGGTCAGTTGAGCCTCACCTCACAACAATCTTTTAATTAAGTATTAAAAGATTATTAATACCTTTAAGGGAGCTGTCCGTGATTGCTTGCCCAGTAAGTATCTATGAGGACAGTTGAAGTTGGTCTTCCTGATTCCAAGCCCAAACCTCAATCCACTATACCGTACTGTGCGAATAAGACCTAGAATAGAATAAGACCTGGCTAGAAATTTAGCTAACTGCAGGTTCATTATGAGGTAATGATGTGATATGGCTGCCAAAAATGTTAATGTGATCTTGTGCTCCATTAATAGACACATACTGTCCAGAAACAGGGAGGTCATAGTCTCACCATATTTTGAGCTATTCAGATTACATCTGGAGAACTGTGTTCAGCTCTGGGCACTATATTTACAAACTAAAACTGAACCAAAGGAGAGTGACTAAGATAGTAGAGGGCCTGGAAATGATCATAGGAGAAGTTGAAGGGAATGGTGATGTTTTCACGTATTTATAATTCATTGTTTCTCATTCTAATCCAAAACTCATTCACCTATCTGAAGCATTTTGGGATCATTTAGATTCTTCCTCCAAAGGATACCATGATAGAAATAGGGAAAATCCCCAACATCTCTACCGGAGTAGGACTGTCTTATTTTATTTTAAAATAGTCCTTTTTAGGTCCGTTTCCAACACAGTAAGGATACAGTGTAGACCTTTGATTTCACTGGTGTAAGGAATTTCTGGTGAGGAACTCACTCTCTGATTGCAGGTTGCATACATTAGAAAGTTGCCTGGAGCAATGAGAAGTTGTATTACTTACCCAGTGTCACATAGCTAGCACTCTTTAGAAGCATGACTTGAAAACTACTTGGCTTCAAGGAAGGTTGTTTGTTTGTTTGTTTTTTTCATTCATACAACTTCTCTTTCAAGACAGTAATAAAAGTTACAGTGGATCCACTGGACTTTCAAGCAAACAAAAGTGCCACTGGAAATTGAGCAGTAGATCCAATAAGAAACTGAACTATGTATAAATTCTTTCTTTTCCTAAACAGATATTTATGAAATGCTAACAGACTAATAGTATGATTCGTTACTTTCTTCTTTGTCCTAATCTACCAGGTTTTAAAATGGATTAATCAAATAATTTTCATCCTGTTATGATTTGGTACTTTTCTCCCTAATTAAATACATTTTTGGATTATTAATACTGATACATTCTCAGCCTGAACAAATGAAGAATATAGGAAGGCCTTTGAAGGGGAGGAATTAGAAAAAAAGCCTGATGACATTGATATTTGGGAAGAAATACCTAAAAAATCAATTTGGGAAGAAAATGAGCTTTCCTAACTGCTTTAGAAGATCAAAGTGAGACAGACACTTGGGAAAGCTAGGCATTGATAAAAGATGATGGAAAGAAGGAAGAACTACTCAGCTCCTGTTTTATATCTCTTTACCTTTTCTACAAAGGAGATTTAATTTTTAGGTTTGAAATCATCAAATATGTGGAATGTGATGTTGTACAACAGAAAAATAAAACCAAAAACATTGAACTTAAGTGTTCAATTAAATGTTGAACTTAAAATTCCTGAGATTGATGTCAAGTTCTGGTACTAACACTTGCTAGCTCTGAAACTATGGGTAATTCTCTCAGCTTCTTTGGGATTTAGTTTCTCACATGTAAAATGAAAGTGTAGGAGTTGTTTACCTCAGCCTTCTTAGTCTAGCTCTGGATTTATGGTTCTATGATTATCAAGAAATTGAAACCCATTATCTGTAAGAAGGAAGGATGAGAACACTTAGCTGCTTAAACTAATGTAGATAACCTCTGAAAAATATTGAACAGGACAAAGCTGGAACTCAGTATATGAGCTTTCAATTTTCATAAATGGGAAGAAGCATATCTTTTGCATCTATTTTGTCTTTCTATTCTCAATTCCATCATAATACAAGCCCTCATTACCACCTACATCAGTTATTACAAGAGCCTTCTATTACACCTTCTTGCCAACCAGAGTTTTTTTCCTTTTTGTATAACTATTAGTCATGCCACTCTATAATTCAAAAGCTTCAGTGGCTTCTCATTGACGAACAGATAAAAGTAAGAATCATTTAGGATCCTTCAAAATGTGGTGCCTCTTTACTCTGCTTCAAACTCTCCCCTAATCTCCCTTTTCTGTCTCTAAGCCCTTGTTCCTTGCTGGGCTCAGTGCCTGGAATGTCTTCTTCTTTCTCTAGGATGTATTTGCTAAATTTCTCCCCTTTTTCAAAAGTCCAATTCAGGTGCCACATCCCAGAAGATGTTTCTAATCCCTTCAGTAGATGATGATCTTCTAATTTTGAATTTCACATAGTACTCTGTATCTCACTTATCATTATCATATATCATTTGGTTTTTATAGCTATTAATGCACGTGCCACTTTCTTCTACTAGTCATAACTTCTATGAATTCAGAATGGTCTTATTGAAACTTTGCATCTCACTATTTAGGAGAGTTTTCTTCACATGATAGGCTTGTGGTAAATTATTTTAATTGAGTTGTTGAATTACAAAAGCTATTGTTTTATTTGTCCTTCGTTTTTTTTTTAAAGAGAACCAATGAGATCACAGGGTATTGTCTTGACTTGCTCATGAATTCCATGGATTTAAGTGAGACAAAGCTGCACAAAGCCCTTAGCCTCATACTCTCTTCCAGAGTCATCACAATTCAGTGGTACAAAAAGTCAAGAGGACTGGTGATGGCCAAGGATGCAGTTTGTGGCCCATTGGTTACTCTTAACCTTGTTTAGCCCATATGCAGAGATGGTTTACCAGAATATGGCCACTGTGTATGCTGAAGTAGTTCAGAACCACAGGTGAGAATTAAGTGCCAAGTGGACAGCCAAAGTTAAGCAACCCTGAAAAGGACTTGGTAAACCCTCACACTAGAGGTACTATTAATCATTAAACATTCATAGTTGGGGCAGCTACAGCAGATAGAACACTGGACTTGGAATTGGGAAGATATTTGGTAGCCTTGCAACCGTGGATGTGACCTTAAAAAATTACTTTTCTTTCTCGTTTACTTAGAATTTTCAAAATGTATTCCTTTTGTTTTAACACCTGTCATTTCTGGATATATCAACTTCTTTCTTCCTGGCCCACCAGCCTCACTTGCAACAAAAATTAAAATTAAGCAAAATCATTCTACACAGTGACTGCCCTAAAAGTAAGCATAACTTCTTCCAAGAAAAGACAGGAGCTATTTCTCTTCATGTCTTCTCATGGGCTGAGATTATTCTTGATAATCTTGATTATTAGAATAATAGCCTATTATTTCAATCTATGACCTCCAGATATTTAGTAATAGATAAATTCTCATAAGATATTTAAAGCTTTTCACTACCCGAATACTTTCTACCTTTCAATCTTATATTTCTTTCTCTTCCACAAACTCTTAAATTCCAGCAATACTAATATACTTACTGTTCTTTAAATTCTTCATCTAATCTCAAGATTCTTTGCCTTTGTACTAGTTATCCCCCACTCCTAGAATGCTCTTTCCCCTCACCTCTACCTTGTAGTTTCTGTGACTTTCATCAAGACTAAGATCAAATCCTACTTTCTGTCCTCTAGTGCCTTTTTGTCAATCAATCAAATCAGTCAATGATTAAATATTTATTAAGCACCTATAATGTGCTCTAGTATTGTGCTAAGCACTGGTATTACAGAAAGAGGGAAAGACAGTCCCTAACTTCAAGGATGATTATGTGATGATCTTTGTGAACTCTAAATATTTTGCATGTACCTAGTTATAATCTCTTTCTTCTCTATATATCTCATATCTACCTAGTTCTTGACATGATGCTTCTTCCATTACAATATAAGCTCCTTAAGGGTTTCTATTCTTCTTTGTATCCCCAGCACTCCGCTGATGGGATGCTTAGGGAAAACCAGTACCTCTGGAGTCGTGGCTCATTGAGTCCTTTCCAGAAATGCTTTCCTCTTTTGTTGTTCATCTTTCACCCAACCCTCACTTGTGCCTCCAAGAAGCTATAGCATATGAAGTAGCCATCTTGGCTGGATTGCTAAAATAGCTTGGGGATAATCAAAAGACATCAAAACTATAAATGATTTAGGAGGATACCTACCCCAAGAATATGAAGATTTCCACAGATGGGAAGGGTGTTTGAAAACAATTTGTTCCAATATCCATGAAGGCAGCTGAAGCAGATACTGTAGAGCAAGCACTTAGAGTTTGATTAGACATCGAAGAAAGCAAGATCATCCACTGCACACAGAGTCATCACTAGCTATTTTTTGTGACTTCCATGACTCTGGAAGAGATTGAGGCCAACAACTTTGCCCAACTCTGTCTCATTTAAAATCAATTTATGTACAAATCAAAGGACATCACCAGTGTTGTCGTTTTTGTTCCTTCTGTCTATGAAGGAAAACAACTACCATCTCCAACATTTAGCAGAGTGTGTGGCATATAATAAGTGCATGCTAATGCTTTTTGATTCCCTGAACATTACATTTTATCTACAATTTAGTGGTCTTTTCATTTACATTATAATAGCTTTTGAATGTTTTGTTTTCCTAGTTCAACTTACATAATTCTGCATCAATTCATGTTTCCCCACGTTTCTCTGAATTCCTCACAGTCACAATTTCTTACAGAACAATAATTTTCCATTACATTCATAGATTACAATTTGATTGGCAATTTGCCTGTCAATTGGCCACCAATTTGTTTGTAGTTCTTTAAGAACACAAAAAAAGGGCTTCTAGGAGTATCAAGTTACATATGGAACACTCTGTCTTTGCTCCCCTTTGTTTCTAGGCCCAGCAGTATACTTTTCCCTTCTTGTTCAGACTCTGCCTTCTGACCCTCTCTAATTTCTTCTGCCATGACTGTGTCCTGTAATCTCACTGTATTACTGTGAGTTGGCTTCCTCTATTCAGAATGGGGAAGTCTCAGCAGGGTACTGAGCACTACATTAAAATGTTCATGAATGCTAAGAGCATTGAAAATAACAAAAATCATTAGTATCTATTTTATATTTATATCAAACATAGCTGGGTTCCTAGGATATGTGAGCTGGATACTAATGAAAGTTCTTGTTAGGGATGGTTTCATTAGCTTAGTTACTATAAATTATTTATAACTGAGACTGAACATCTGAGCTTCTCCCTCATGAAAGCAGACTGAGAAGCCATTTGATAAAGTCAGCATTTGTTCAAGTCTTTTGGGTTTTTAATGATGTCTTAAGAAGACATTATTTTAACGAGATTGTTGTTGTGTTAGGACATTTAGATTCTGTCTATTGGCCTAAAAAATTGCATACTTCAATATTTTAAGGAACTTGAGTTTTGTGATTACTCCAAAATTCAGACTGTGACTTTGCCGCCTATTTGTTGATGGTCTTCATGAGCTACTGCAACTGGAAACATCCATTACTTGTTGGCTAAGTTCTAGGTTTGAATTTATCTTAGAGTCTAATTCCCAACTGGTACACATCTGCCAGGCTGCCCTCAAAGCTTTTTCAGCTTGGTCATACAAAATACATCAAAAAATTCTAGGCATCTTGGGAATGAGAATTGGAAGTTAAATCAAATAAATAAGCATTTATTAAGTACCAACTATTTACTGAGCACTGTGTTGTGCTGGGAATATGGAGAAATGCAAATACAATCCCTACACTCAGGAAGCTTCCATTCTAAAGAGGAGACAGAATTCAAACAATAGTAATAGCTACCATCTATATAAAACTTTAAGGTTTACAAAGCACTTTACAAATGTATTGTCTCATTTGATCCTCACAATGACACTGGGAAGTATTTACTATTATTATATTCCTTTTATAGATAAGGAAACTAACAGACTAACAGCTAATTTGCCCAGAATCCCATAATTTACAAGTGTCTGTGCCATATTTGAAGTCACATCATCCTCTCTCCAGGAGTAGCACTATTTCCACTCTACCACTTTGCTGGAAACAACTATGTAAATAGAAGATATGTAAAAAAGGTAATTAGGACATTATTTTAGAGGAAGGCACTAACATTTAATGGGAAAGTAGGGAAGGCATTTTGAAGAAAGTGAGATATTAGCTAGGACCTGAATGAAGTCAGAAAGCAAAGAAAAGGAGAAAATTCTAGGTATGAGATATATCCAAGGAACATGAATGGGGGTCAAGAGATGGAGTGTCTCATATAAAGAATATAAAGAAGTCCAGTATCACTACATCAGTCATTCCCAAAGTGGGCGCCACCGCCCCCTGGTGGGTGCTGCAGTGATCCAGGAGGGCGGTGATGGCCACAGGTGCATTTGTGGGCGGTGAATAACTGTAAGGGGGCGGTGACAGTATGTGACAGGAGGCACTAAGTAATATTTTTTCTGGAAAGGGGGTGGTAGGCCAAAAAAGTTTGGGAACCACTGCACTAGATCATAGAATATGTGGAAGGGAATAAGGTATAAGAAGACTGGAAAAGTTGGAAGGGACAAGATAATTAAGGGCTTTAAACCCAAACATAGGATTTTGTAGTTGATTATAGAGGCGATAGGGAACAACCAGAATTTATTAAATGGGAAAAGCAACATAATTGGATCATCTCTTTAGAAAGATCACTTTGCTAAATGGAGGATAGAATATAGTGAGGAGAAACTTGAAGAAAGGAGGCCAATTAATCGGTGTATAGCCCCAAGTGAGGAACTGATCAAGGATCCCAACTGACTGAAGAGAACATAGAAAATTGCCATGATATTTGCCACAAGTGTAGGGGTGAGAATGTATATGTATGTATTGGCTATGTACTGTATATATGTTCACATGTGTCTAACTGTGGGATGCACAAGGCATGGAAGTTATCTCTAGATCCTCTTCTGTCCACCATTCTCCAATGGAGACCTTGATTTCTGCTAGAAGAGGAGCAAGAGATTAGGGCCAAGAAATTGATGGTACTGCTCTCCTCAGAGGAGGCTAGAATTATATCTAATGGGATGGAATTTTATCTTTAGAAAACACTAAATATTGTTAGTGTATTGGAAATAATTTTAAAATTAAAGTTGTATTCTAGATCTCCATCCCTTAATGGAGAAATGCTTCAAGCTCTATATAGCTAAGGCTTGACTCTGCTTCCATTTACATAAAAATATTATTTAAGGTATACAATAATATCTACCATTTATACAGCACTTTACATTATTAAATACAAAGTATTTAATGTATACTATTTCATTGATTTCCATAACAACCTTGTGAGGTAAATATAGATGACGAAAACCAAAGATGAAAGAGGGCAAGTGATTTATCCAAGGTCATACAGCTGGTATCTAAGACAGGATTTTAACTCAGGTCTTTCTGACTCTAAATACTGAATTCTTACCCATTCACTGCACCACCTAGTTGACTAGATATACAAAACAGAAGTCATCATGTCCACCACCCAAAAAATAATTTCTATACCTTTATACATGTATATCTATTTAGAAATACCTCTGTCTTTGTTTCTGTCTCTACTGTCTCTTTCTCTGTGTGTCTTTCTGTCTCTCTCTTTCTCTCCATATTTATATTATATATATATTTAAATATTTATTATTTATATATTATTTTTATATATTGGTTTTTATATTTCCCTTTCTCCAGTGTTGGAAGTTCCATTCTATCCTCTTAGTCACTCAAGTTCAAAACCTTAGGGACTTCACTGACCTTTCCTTTACCTTTAATCTCCACACTACTAAGACCTACTGATTTTACTTCTGTAATATCTTTCATATTCATGCCTTCATTTTTGTTCCCTCTGCCACCACCACAGAATTTTAAACATCACAGATGTTCTGTTGAACAGGACAGATGATTGGCTGGAAGGGGCCCCTAGCTGTCACTAGGAAACCTAGTGGAAAAGTAAAATAAATGATGATGATAATAAAATGAACTATGTTTTTGCAGAGAGGAAGGATGAATGTTCTAGGGGAACTTATCAGAGGGATGTGACAAAATTGAATTAACAGCTACATTCTTGAAAGTTTTCGTGAGTTTCTTTTTTTCTTTAAAGGATAAATTGGGCGTTTGTGGTTTGGAGAGATACAAAAAGCCTGTCTCACTTGGCAGGAGCTCCAGCAAAGATGGCTGTTAGGGATGAAGGCAATATGAATAGAGGAGAGAAAGAAAAGAGTATGGGGCTATCTAAAGCAGGGATTAGAGATACTTAAAAGCAAGAGGAACACAATCCCTTTCTTCTTAAGATTTTGAAGTATTCATTTTCCTTTAGGGAAATGGAGAATTTCTTAGAAATGTATTCCACTGGTGTAGTAATATGGAAAAATGCCTTCACCACAAACAGGTCCACTTATGGAACAACTCAGTTTTTCAAGGAGGCACAGCCTATTCAGTGGTATTGACTCACAAAATGAAGGGAGGATATATTTGGTTGTGAAGCTAGCATCATATTTTTAGAAACCACAAAGTTCATAGAATTTGTTTTTAATTGAACATCTTTGAAAGACAGGGCTTTGGGAGTTAAGCAAAAGTGACCATTTGAGACTTCTTAAAGAGGACATTTATACTCTTTGTAAACCTTTACAATATTGTCCCCAGTTGACACAGCTGTATTCTGATGGCTAACACCTGCAAGAAATCCTGGGTTGGGCATAAGTTCTGAAAAAGGAAAGCTTTGTTTGGGTTGGGCTTGCTGCCATGGAGGACCTGGGTATATATAATCCCCTTGAAGCAAATTCCTCACTAACTCTTTCAAGATTCTGGGATAGTGTTTGGCTCTTTTGAGGAGATAACCTAGTAGAATTAATATATTGGGTTTACTTCTTCCCAAGCATTTTGTATGGGAAAGCTAAAACATGTTCAATTGGTTTTCTGCCTTTGACTATCTTGGGTTCTATGCATACTAACATATTTCTCCCTTCTGGAGCTAGTTCTGGTTTCTGATCCCCTTTTCTTCCTTTCTTCATGATTTATTATCTAGGATCATTAGTCTATAACTGAAGCTGGATTGTGGTTTCCTCAGGAATGTGATGGCCAGTCAACCAACACCTTTGCTCTCACAGTGACATAAATTATTCCTTTGACCTGTTATAAAACAATATTTTCCTCCTACCTAAGAACTCTATTATACCATATTCTCCCATCTCTGGGATAATCCCTTTGCCTTTGCTCTGCTTTCCTTTCCCTACATTTCTTCCCTGAATTTTACCATTTGTGATTCATAGTAACATTTGCAGATGTGCCCTTCACTTATCAAATTGTGTTCCATATGACAAGTAACCTTCCAGCATCCTCCTGAGTCTGACTGTAGGAATGAAGAGGAATATATTATAAAACAAAAGTCAAGAGCCCATGTGCAAGGAGAGAATCATATTTCTCCCTCCCCCTACCCTTTTTAAAGAAAAAAAAAGAGGAAAAACCAGTACCTCTCACTATCTGATTCTATGTGAATTTTTGATATGCGAAGCAATAGCAGTGAACTAAAATATGCAGCTTTTCTTAAAAATGTTTCATTCACTCTGATTTGACCTTTTTGAAGGAGGTTTATATTGGAAAGGGTATAAAAAACAAACCCCATTCAAATTACTGTGTGCATATGTGAGCATACATGGGGATGTGCGTGCATACATGCATGCACACACACACACACACACACTACATTAAAGATTCATTTTAAAAACCATTTCTAAGCCAGATGGCTTAGGCTTGATATCTTGGCGTCTTTCCTCTCTTTTTTTTTTCATTCCATTGTAATCATCTCTATCATCTTCCTCCCTCCCTTTATAAAAATTCTTCATACAACTGAAAAATGAGCAGATTATTACATTGTATATCTGTGCTGTAATCAGTGACTTAAATAAATGTTTTGATTATCAGGATTTGGTAGAGAGGGTCTGAAGATACATAGTATGTTGTTTCACTATGACAGCTCCATATCTGATATCCTCTTAAAAAGGGGAGGAATGTGAATTCCCAAGCCCCTTAGTGTGAAGCGTAGAGTGTATTTGCTGACATGACAGGTTCAAACAGATCACAGAATGGCCTGTTTCCAATTGGAATTTGGAGCTGGTGGTCAAATCTGCCCGCTGATCACACATGTGAAAGATATATGATTCCTCGTCTGTGTTTTCCCAGGCTTCCAGAGAATGTTCTTTGCATGTGTTTAGATATTATAGGCGCACCCAGATTTTTGGAAATCCAGACTTTTAAACAAAGACATATTTCAGATGTGTTCTTTGACATGATTTTGGGAAATTGAGGGTGGAGAAAGTGGTAGGCAACCCTCACGACAATACACAATTTATCACAGTATATATTCCCTGATTTACTGTTACTGTAGCATGTAAATGTCAATCTTCATTTTAAATAACACAGATAGATTCAGTTCCAGACCCATAAAATGGCCTGCCTTTCTATACTTCAAATTCATTATAAAGGATAGGGGAGTTTGTTTTGTTTTGGTTGAGATTTTTGATTTTATCAATAAAGGACACTGTTATTGTGAAAATTCTTCCATCAGTGCTAATAATTAATTAATCTATAATTTATAGTCTTAAAGAAGATCATTATAGTAGCATGATCATTTTATATTTTATCTATATTATACAGGTATGTTATACATAGATATATTAAACTATAATTATATATATGCTAAATACTTTACAATTATTATCATCTCATTTGTTCCTTATAATAATCTTGAGAGGTATTATTATTATAGCTATTTAACAGATAAGAAAACTGAGGCAGAAGTTAAATGATTTGCCCAACATTACATAGCTAGAAAATAACTGAAACCAGATTTGAAATGAGATCTTTCTGACTCCACATGCTCTATCTATTGTGCAATCTAGCTGATGCATCACAAAAGATGGAGTGGAAAGAACACTGAATTCAGAAGTGGCAGGAATGCCTTATCCTTCCTTTGCTATTTATGACTTGTGTGTTCTTGAACAAGTGACTTCATTTCCTTGGGCCTTAGTTTCCTCATCTGTAAAGTGAGGAAGTTAAACTAGATGTCCACTGAAGATATCTCTTCTACCTCTGAAACTCTGATACTATAAGATCTTGCTGGGACGCTGAGAATTTAAATGACCTCTCTAGTCATATACCAAAGATAGATCTAAAGTCCAAATCTTCTTGGCTCCAAGGATGGCTTTTTATTCATTACTCTATATTTTCTTTCCACACAGGACTATAATTTCAAAACTGGAGACAAATGTTGGATTTTTCCAGGTCCATGATAGGACTTTACTGATCCATTAGACATTTCTTAGAGGCAAGACTAAAATTTAAAATTTTAAACTAATGGAAGCAAATTGAATTCACATATATTTAAAAATAAGTTTATTTCACAGATAAATGAAATTAAACAGTTTCCCTGTTTCTACCTAGGTGAAAGCAAGCATTTGCTTCATCAGTATAGTTTGAAACATAAAGGATCTAAACAGTAACAGCAGCATGAACATTTATCAGTAGGGTTCATTAGTCATTGTCTTTCGTACTCAAAGAGGACCAAAATGACATCACTGGTCATGTTTTTCCATTTGTGCATAATTTGGATTTAAGTGAAGCAGAGTGACACAAAGTCACCAGCATCACTCTTTCTTTCATAGTCATAGAAATCCAGTGGCAAGCTAAAAGTCAAGAAAACTGGAATTGGACCAGGATGAAGTGCATGACCTTGGCTTTTTTGATGTCTGTCCAAACTAAATTTTCCATAGTGCTTGCTTCAGACAACTTCTTGACCACTGAAACAAATCTTTCCCCTCCACTGGGGAGAGTCTTCACGTGCCTGAGGTAAATACCTCCCTAACTCACCAATGGATTTGAGACCTGTTGGTTAGCCTCAACCTGGTTTAGCCCATCTACAGAGATGTTTTGCTCTGGGGAAGTCATTATGCATGCTACAGCTTCTTGGAGCCACAGGTTAGATATAGGTGGGAGGTGGACACCAAAGAATAAAAACATACTTAAAATGGGCTTGGCGAGCTTTCATACCAGAGGTACTAGTCTTTCCTAAATACCATTCCTGTAAGATTTCTACATATTGAGCAGACATCAGAAGCACAAAAGCTGGCTAGCCCTCATGTATGATCCCTTCCATGTGCAGACAAGTTCAATCTCAAGACTGACTTGTTGCTATGATTGGCACTGTGTTCCATTCTCTCTTGGTGACTATATCCTGTGAGTGATCCATATACTGAGTATGATGAGAAAAAAACTATTTGTAGAACAGTAGAATGGAGGAGATGAGATTCTAATCGGGCTAAAAAGGTAAGGTTTTCTCTAGAGAAAATTGGACTTTCAGATAAAAATTAGTAAAGAAAGTGGCAGCTGGGTAGCTCAGTGGAGTGAGAGTCAGGCCTAGAGACAGGAGGTCCTAGGTTCAAACCCGGCCTCAGTCACTTCCCAGCTGTGTGACCCTGGGCAAGTCACTTGACCCCCATTGCCCACCCTTACCAATCTTCCACCTATGAGAAAATACACCGAAGTACAAGGGTTTAAAAAAAAATTTAGTAAAGAAGATGATATTTTGTTCAGAGTTGGGGATACAAGTTGTTTTAGTTGTGACTTAAGCTTTTAAACAACAGTAACTTCTGATTATACTTCCTGCTTCTGTCACAATCATGTCAAATAATCTCTGCCTTGGGATTAAGTTAAACAACTAAAGAAAAATCAATGGATACAGTGACTGTAGCTGTGACAATATCAAGCTCAAGGCATGCGTAGTTTCCCTCATTTCTTCTGAAAGTTAGGAATTACCTTTTCATTTCTTCTATGGAGCCAAGATTGGTTGTTCAAATTATTCCACATTTGAAAAAATCTTAATATTCTTTTTATTTACATTATCATTTTACAGTAGCCATTTTATGTATTATTTTTCTGGTTCTGCTTATTTCACTCTGTGACACATGAAGATCCTTTCCAAGCAAAGTTATTGAGAAACCTTTAGGGGAAAAAAACAAAACATCATGTCCAGTGTCAAGTCTTATAAATAATAGTTGTTGTCATGAACAAAAAATAAATTATGTATTGCCAATGCCAACCCTACATTATTTTTTAGACAGTCATAATGATGGGTTATAAACACTAAAAAGAAGATATTTCTTAGGGCTAGCACACTGTGAAAAAAGGACCATTTTAAGCAAATTCAGTTCAGTCGCTCCATTTCTATGTTTCTATAGTTAATTTACATAATTTTTAGGACTCTTATTTTTATCTCTGTAGTTCCATGACCTAAAGTGGTTTCTGCAATATAGTAAGTGTTTATTTGATATATGTAGGTTGATTATTTTTTTAGCTAGTTACCTCAGTTTATCAGTGTTATTCTTCCCCATAATAAACTATATTTTTTGAAGTTTACTCATTCCTGTGAACTATGTAGACTCAGATTACTAAAGAAAAGAATGATAGACTTCATTCATATACAGATGTGGTTTCATCTAAGCAAATCAACAATTGTCAAAAACAAATATTTCAGCCAAAATATTTTGGTTGAGTGCTTACCCAATGCTGTGCTATGTGCTATGAAAAGTATAAAAGAAGTAGGACCTGGCCTGAATAACTTAATAAGTTGAAATGAGCGAGATAGGTGAAAATAATTCAATTCCATTGAATCTTAAATAAGTTCTCTCAAGAAGTTTAATTAGATTTATTCTACAAACTGTGGGTTAAAGATCATTTTGTAGCAGATTTGGTGGGGCAGTTCCTCATTTTAGAGGTTTGATGAGATTAAAAAAATGAAGTTTAAAATTTCTTTGGTAAATTTTGGTTTTACATCATCTGTATTTCTTAGTATTTCCTACTTTCCTCCTTCTTATCTAGAACAGCCATTATATATAATGAAGTATTAAAGAAAGAAAGGAAGAACAAGTAGGTCATTAAAACTAACCACCAATAAAAACATCAATCAATTTCAACATTATTTATATATCCATAGTCCATGACTTTTGCAAAAAAAGTGGTGAAAGACATTCTTATATTACTTCTTTGGGGCAGAGTTTCATGATTATGATTTTACAGTATTCGGTTTTGGTTGTTTTGTTGTCCTTTCATTTTTTCTTATAATAACTGTATATATTGCTTTCCAGGTTGTACTTACTTTACTTTGTATTAGTTTATATGGGTCTTTATAATATACTCTGCAGGAAAAGTAGATGATGAAAAACCTAAATTCATAATAGTTTCTTACAATGCAAGTATATACTGTTACATTCATAAACCATTTAGTTAGCATTCCCCAGGATATGTGAAGATCCAATTTGTTTCCAGTTCTTTGCCACAATGCAAAGTGTTGCTACACACACACACACACACACACACACACACACACACACACACAGAGGTAAGTCCTGATTAGTACTAATAATGAATTTCATAAAGTGGTCATGTGCAATTGAATTTGCACCATTTGAAGTTATAATTATCCACAATATAATCATTGATTCCAATCCAGTAGAAACACATAGTACAAATTAAAATAGCTTAACCATATCATGGGATTCATTGTTCACACTAATTGAGACTATGATCTGTGTTTTGTGTGTGTGTAATAGTTAATAGCTAGAATTTATATAGCATTTTCTATTTTTAAAAACTTAACATGTGAACTTATTTGTTATAGATATTTGCATATAGCACTTATATGTATGTATAATGGCATATCTAATCATATGCATGTATGTATAGATGTATGAATATTTATATACATATGAGACAGACAGACAGATGGTCTAGAAATCATATCTTTTGATCAAAGGGTATGGAAATTTTAGTCATTTTGGGGAAAGTTCCAAATTTATTTCCAGAATGATTAGAGTTTAAGAATTTTTTTTCATGTTTTTTAAAGGATTATAGGAAGAAGAGCTTCTCTTCTATGATGACACAGGATGTCATTATTCAGTGAAGAAATGGAAGACATTAAATTATACTTAATGAATTACAAGCAGAATATTAGTTATTCCTCACTTATTCTTCTTCCGCATGTGAGAACACAGAGTAGCAATTATAATTACCTAGCCTTGCTTTCCTAATACAATACTTAGCCAATGTTTGGTGAAATTACTTCCCAGACATTTATGAGTATAACAAATGACAGAAGAGAGAGGAAAATTACTTTTGAAAAGTAAGTTTTCCAAGAGAATTCAAATATTTTTTAAATGGCTATTTGAGAGCAACAAGTTATCCTTCTTTCCCTTCCTTAGCTGTCTCCTTCCTGCATTTAAGAATGATCAACGTTGTGACACAATATTTCATGAAAATTATATTTTTGTACTGAAAGGTTTATCACTTGCCACTCCATGGGTACTACTTCAAGGGAATTGATAAGAAAATGTATCTTTTGCAATAAAGTATATTTTGTAGAAAAGCTCATTTTTTGAACAACTAAAATATCTTATATGCCAAAGAAAAATAAATAACATATATAAAAGATGAATTGTTTTTTCTCTTCTGCCAGTTGTTTTATTTTTTCTTTTTATATTTAATTTTATTTCTCAATGAAAGTAAACAGAAAATGTTTACATTATTTTTTTATAATTTTGAATTCCAAATTCTCTTTCTTCCTACATAATCCCTCCTTGATAAAACAAGCAATTTTACATATATATACATAGACATATATATATATACATATATATATATATACATATACATGCAAAAGTATATATTTACAAACACCCACATAAAATGTGCAGCAAAAAAAGAAAAAAGGAGAAAATTTAATAAAAATATGTTTCAATTTTCATTCAGGTTCCAAGAGTTTGATAAAATTTTTCATTGTAAGTCCATCAGAATTGTGTAGGATAACTGTATTGTTGAGACTGGCTAAATCATTTGTAGATCATCATTGTACAATATTGCTGTTATTATATACAATATTTTCCTGTTTCTGTTCATTTCACTTTATATCAGTTAATGTAAATTCTTCTAAGGTTTTCTGAAGCCATTCTGTTTGTCCTTTCTTATAGAACAACAGTATTTTAGTATAAATAGTATTTTAGTATAAATCACAATAATTTGACATTTACTGCACAGTTTATTTAATTTAGACTTCTCTAATCATTAGTGATTTAAGCATTTTTTTTTATGTGATGATAGATAGCTTTGATGTTTTTCTTCTGAAAGTTTTTTCTTCTGAAAGTTTCTTCTGAAAATTGCCTCTTCATATCCATTGGCCTTTTATCTATTGGGGGAATAACTTGTAATCTTATAAATTTGACTTAGTTCCACATGTTTTTGAGAACTGAGACCTTTATCAGAGAAACTTGATGTAAAATTTTGTCCCATTTCTCTTTCATTCTAATATTGATTGTGCAAAAACTTTTTAATTGATATAATCAGAATTATCCATTTTACATCCAGTAATGCTCTCTATCTCTTCTTTAGTCATAAATTTTCCTTTATCTATAAATCTAACAGATAAAATTTTCCAAACTCTTCTAATTTGCTTATGATATCACCGTGTCTAAATCATGTACACATTTTAATCTTATATTGGTATATGGTGTGAGCTATTGTTCTATACCCAGTTTCTGCCAAACTACTATGAAGTGTTCCCTGCAATTTTTGTCAAATAGTGAATTCTTGTCCCCAAATCTTGGATCTTTGGATTTTTCAAACACTAAATTACTGTGGTCATTTACTACTGTGTATTATATACCTAATCCATTCCACTGATCTATCCCTGTGTTTCTTAACCAGTATCAAATTGTTATGATAATTACTACTTCACAATATAGTCTGTACTGCTAAGCCACCCTCCTTTACATTTTCTTTTCACTGAGTCTTTTTCATAGCTCTGTCAAAAAAATTATTTTTGGTAATTTTATTGTCAAGGCACTGAATAAGTTAATTTAAGTAGAATTGTCATTTTTATTATATTGGATTGGCCTATCCAAGAACAATTAATATTTATCTAATCATTTAAATCTTATTTTATTTTGTGTGAAATGTTTTGTAATTGTGTTCATATCATTTCTGGTTTTGTCTTGGCAGGTAGAAGTCTAAATATTTTATGTTGTCTGCAGCTATTTTGAATGAAATTTCTCTTTCTTTCTCTTCCTGCTTGACTTGGTTCTTGTTATATTGAAATGATGGTAATTTATATTGGTATATTTTATATCCTGACCCTTTGCTGAAGTTAAATATTTCCACCAGGTTTTAGTTGATTCTCTAAGTATATTATCATATCATCTGCAAAAAGTGATAGTTTTATTTCTTTATTGTCTATTCTGATTCTTTCTATTCTTTTTTCTTGCCTCCTACCTAAAGTTAGCATTTCTAGAACAATATTGAATGATATAGATGATAATGGGCACAATTGCTTTACCCCTGATCTTATTGGAAAGCCTTCTAGCTTATTGCCATTACAGATAATGTTTACTGATGGTTTTAAATAGACAGTACTTATCATTTTAAGGAAAGATCCTTTTATTCTTTTATTTTCTAGGTGTTTTAAAAATAGGAATTAATGTTGTATTTTGTAAAAAGCTTTTTCTTCATCTATTGGGATCATCTATATATTTTTTTGTTATTGATATGGTCATGTTGATACTTTTCCTAATGTCGAGTCAGCTCTGTATTCCTGGTATAAACCCTGCCTTTTAAAGTGTATGATCCTTGTGATATATTGCTGTAATCACTTTGCTAGCTATTATAATAAGACAAAAAAATTGAAATAAGAATTGGCAATGAGGGGAAAAGACCTATCATTCTTTGCAGATTATATAATAGTATACTTAGAGGATGCTAAAGAATTAACCAAAAGTCTTAGTTGAAATAATTAACTTCAGTAAAGTGGTAGGATACAAATTGGTTTATAGTTTTCTTTCTCTTTTTGTTCTTCTTGGCAAAGCTGTTGGTACAATATTTGTGTTTTAAATTTGATAGTATTCTATCTATTTTTCCGAATTATTTATATAGTATTGCAGTTAAATGGTCTTTAAATGTTTGATACAATTCACTTTTGAATCCATCTGGTTCTGCGGACCATGAAATCTTAGGGAGTTCATTGATGGTACATCCAATTTATTTTTCTAAGATAGGGTTTTTTAATTATTCTATTTTCTCTTTTGTTAGTCTGTTCAATTTATAATTTTTGAAAATAGTCATCCATTTTTCTTATAATTGTCATATTTGTTGGCAAATATTTGGGCATAATAACTAATTCCCAGTAATTGCTTTAATATCAACTTCTTTTGTGATGAATTCAACCTTTTCATTTTTAATATTGATTATTTGTTTTTTTAAAATAAAATCAGCTCCTTGTCTTATTTACTATTTCAATGATTTTCTTACTTTCAGTTTTATTAATTTCTCCTCTTATTTTTAGGATTTACAATTTGTGTTTAATTAGAAATTTTAATTTGTTTTTTTCTAGTTTTTTAGTTGCATGCCCAATTTCACTGATCTGTTCTTTCTTTACTTTATGAATATAAACGTTTAGAGATACAGAATTTCCCCTGAGTTTTGGATTGATTGCATTCAATAAATTTTGGAATGTTGCCTCATTGTTGTCATTCTCTTCAAATAAATTATTTATTATTTCTATGATTTTGTTATTTGACCTACCCCCTTAACTCTTTAGGATTATTTTGTTTACAATTAATTTTTGACATATTTTCATGGCTCTGTGTTGAACTTAACTTTTGTTTTATCATAGAATGACAAGCATGCATTTAATTTTTCTGCATTTGATACTGAGTATTTCATGCCTTATTATATGGTCTGTTTTTGTGAAGGAGCCATTTACCATTGAGAAAAGATTTTTTTTTCTATTTCTAGTCAATTTTTTCCCCAGAGGTTGAATATCATATCTAATTTTTCTAAAACTTTATTCCTCTCTTTATCTTATTTCTTATTTATTTTATGATTAGATTTGACTAATTCTGAGAGGGGAAAGTTGAGTTCCTCACTAATATAGGATTACTGTGTATTTCCTGCTTTGACTCATTTAACTTTTCCTTTAAGGATTTGGATGCTATCCCATTTAGTATATATAGATTTAATTTCAATATTTCTTTATTGTCTATGATACATTTTAGAGAAATTTATTTCCTTGCTTATCTCTTTTAAATAGGGTTATTATTGCTTTTGCTTTATCTGAGATTATGATTTCTACCCCTGCTTTTTTTTTTAACCACAACTGAAGCATAATAGATTCTATCTTATGTGTGCCTCCCTGTTTCAATCATGTTTCTTATCAACAACATATTTTCAGATTCTGGTTTTTAATAAGTTTTGCTATCTGCCTCTGTTTTATGGATGAGCTCATTCCATTTACATGATTACTATTTATTTCCCTTCATCCTACTTTCTCCTGTTTATTCTTCTCACTCTTTTTTTACTTTATCCCTCCTCAAAAGTCCATCTCACTTCTGACTTCTACTTTCGTTTAAGTTCTGTATAATACACTAATAACTGGGGGAATTAGAAATTATTTTTGAAAGCAAAAGAAAATTTTCTCTAAATATGGCCAGGATTTATTATTATTATTATTATTATTATTATTATTACCACTATTACAAATAGATAATGCCTATATAGGACTTTAAGATTTACAAAGCACTTCACAGATTAACTCATTTCATTGCCACAGTAATTCTCTGAGGTAAGTGTTATTAGTATCCTTATTTCATAGATGAGAATATGCAGGCTCAGAGAAGTTAAATGCTTATTTCAGAGGTGTAAATGCTTACACTGAAAATGTATCAATTGTTTCTCACAAGCCTGTGTGAATTGGCCTCAGCACACCTCTTTATCTTACCAAATGCTTCTTTACTTAACTTCCCCTCCAAAATTTCCCCTCAATCCTGTGCTTAGTATGATACTTAATTAACAGTGGAAGTTCATTACTGTTGGTAACACATGCTCTAATGAGCCCAATTCTATTAGCATTTTGGGTTTACTCAGAGCCCCTAAAAGCTATGTCAGGATAAGCACACACTCTAGAACATCTGACCATTCTTGAAAGATGTTCAGCATTACCCCCCAAAAAAAACAAACAAAAATAAAACCACTTCCTGTGAGACGACCAGTCCAGGTTCAGTTGATTATCACCAACAAGCAGGTAATTGGGTTTTAAAATGGAGGTTATTACCACTCGTGGAACAGATTAAAAATACTAAAATGACCAGTATACTTCCCTCCTAGTCCCTCAGTAATATTGACAAAAAGACAGAAAAAGAGACACGGAATAATAAAAATCATTAAGATTTAAGCTTACCTACAAATAAACTTGAACTGCTGATAATTGATATAGGTGATATCTAATAATCAAGAAAGTATTATAAATAATCATTTGTGCTTCAAAGTTTGCAAACCTTTTTATTCATTTTCATTCAGAGGAGATATCTGAAGCTAAAACTGGTTAACTGACTTTTCCCAGAATTATACTGCTAGCACATGACCAAGACAAGATTCAAATTCCAGTCTTCCTTAATCCATGTCTAACTTTCTACCCATTGAACCATTTTTATTAGTAGAAAAACTGAATTATGTCAATGTGAAAATTCTCAGAAAAACAAATGACTTTAACATCACTATTTTATTGAGGAATTATGTGTAGTTATCTATGTGTATGTTGTTGGTCAATATTTACCATGTCTAGCCTTCTCTTTTCTCTTGAAGGAAGTTTTTATAAGTAGTAATAAAGTGTAGGAATAAAAATTCTGAATACAAGAGAGGTCATTTACTTCTTTCACTTCTTGGTCTCAAACTGTATTTTATAACCATTTCCCCCACCATATCATTTTTATACATGTATATATGTTAAAGTCATTTTCACATCATTTATATAGAGTAATTAGGGTAAAGGAAATGATAAATTCAATAATAAAATAGCATGTTCAATTACAATGTCTCAACACAACTTATCTAAAAATGTTCTATTATAGTATAAAAATGGGAAATGGACATAAAGATACTATGATTATCACCATTCTTTTTCCTTTAATTCAAGGATATTTTATTTTCACAATTATATGAAATAATAATATCTAACATGTGTTTTCCAAAACTATATGATCCAAACGTTCTCCCTTCCTCCCTTCCCTCTGCTGACTAGGAAAAGGTAAGCAATTTCACCTATGTCATACATGTATTATCATGCAAAACACCCTTAGATATTGGTCATTGTTGCATTAGCACACTCACCCAAAGCCAAAACCCCAAAGTAAAACCATAAATATATGATGTGAAAGATAGTATGCATTGATCCACATCTATCTGACTCCAATAGTTCATTCTCCATAGGTGAATAACATTCCCCATCATAAGTCCTTGAGAATTTTCTGAGATCATTGCATTGCTGAGAGTAGCCAAGATTTCATTGTTGATCATTGTACAATATTGCTGTTACTGTGTACAATGCTCTCCCAGTTCTGCTTATTGAGCTCTGAATCAGTTCATGTAGATCTTTCCAGCTTTTTCTGAAATCATTCTGTTTATCGATTCTCATAGCACAATAGTATTCCATCACCTACATATACTATAATTTGTTCAGCCATTCCTCGATTAATGGACAACCCCACAATTTCCAATTCTTTGCCACCACAAAAAAATGAACTGCTATAAATATTTCTGTAATCTTAGGTCCTTTCCCCTTTTTTTATTATCTCTTTTGGATACAGGCCCAGTAGTGCTATTATAGTATCAAAAGGTATGCTCAATTTTATGGCCCTTTGGTCATAGTTTCAAATTGTCCATAATGGTTGAATCAGTTCACAACTCCACCAAGAATGTATTAGTGTCCCAATTTTGCCACATCCCTCAAACATTTATAACTACACTTTCTTGTCATATTGAATAATCTGAAAAATATGAGATGGTACCTCACCATTGTTTTCATTTGTATTTCTTTAATCAAGAGTGACTTAGAATATTTTTTCATATGATTAATAGCTTTGATTTCTCCATCTGAAATATTTTATAAACATCACGGAAGAAACTAATGGAAGAAAATAAAGAGTATTATCTCACAAAAGGAGCAAAATTGGAGGGAAAAACAAGACTATAGGAAGCTTAACCCAAGATTCAACTATGCTAGATAGCCACAAGGACATTTATAAATAAAATTGGGATGACAACAATTCAATGTGAAATAGAACAAGTTTTTCAGTATTTCTAGAAAGATGTATTTTCATCAATAGTGACAATGAAACTAACACATTTAGACTCAACACTTCAGTATCTGACATGTCCTAATAAGGAAGAAAATGATGTTAGAAGAGTAACTGCCTGTGAAGAAATCCATGCTGGATTTTGTATTATTTTAATGGTATTCATAGATTAAGTTTCAATATATCTCAAAGAAGAGGATTCTAAAAGAAAGGACAAGAACAATGACAGGCTCATCAGAAAAAATGTAATGATAAGCTATTATTTCAGTATCACTACTTCTACTTCAATATCTCAAGAAATCATTCTGAGTATGTTCTATGAACAGTCTGAGTATGCTTGATAAAAATAGGAAAACAAACAGGAAGAATTTCATTAGTAATTATCAACAGCATAATACAGCTTTAAAATTGCTTTAGGGTATATTTGTACAAATATATTTATTAATTTATAATAAATAACATTTTATTTGATAGAAAAAAACAATAGTAAAGACTTTTTGAAAAATTTGTTCCAATGAATATATTAAGATCTGAGCTTCATCTGTAAAATTGCATTTATAATTAGAATTTACCCAACTTTTATTGAGGTCTGTGATTTCATAAGGATGGGGATTCCCTGGTGAGGATACTCCATCCAGCAATGGAGACTTTCAGTTCTTCTGAAATTGGTTATCTAACTGAAATATATGGGCAATTATGTGTCTTACTCAATGTCACACAGACAAACTGGATAAGAGGTAAGATAAATTGTGGCTACAAAGCCCCAGATGAGTGTTAGGCTCAAATAAAATAGAGCATATAATCTCTTTATGAACCTTTGAGAATTTTATATATGCCATCTATTATTAGTAGTGCCAACAAGATTTGAAAACTGATTGTTTATAGTGTGTGGGTGAAGGTGAAAAATCAGATAAAGATGATTCCATAGTCATAATCTTGGTGTACTAAGCAAAAAATAGAGAAGCTTGTAGAATGTATGGCTTTAAGAATGAGTTCTGTTTTGATTGGAGAGGATAGAAGATGGATAGTGGAAAGCTCTTTCCATATCCTTCTCTATTTGAGGAGGGCCCTAAGGGAATTCTCCTCATCATCTTCCACCCTTCTGTTTTTCTAGACTTCATTGTTTCCAGAAATTCAACATTCTGAGATATGAAATCAAATTGGAAGCCCTCACCTCCTCAGTTCTTTTCCCATCCAGGATAATTGTTCTCACTTTCTTTGTCCCTAATTAGATTTTGAAATTCTTGAAAGCAGGGACCGTTATGCCTTTATTTATAAATTTAGCACTTAATACAGTGCCTACACACAGTAGGATCTTAACAAATGTTTATTGACTACGTGTGTGACCCTGAGTTCTGTTTTAGACTTGAGGAGTTTAAAACGATAAAAGGATATCTAGATGGCAATAAAGTACTTTGCTCAGAGAGTGGGCAGTTAGGTGGCACAGTGGATAAAGAACAGGTTTGAGGGTCAAGAAGATTTGAGTTCAAATTCAGCTCAGACACTAGTAGCGTAACCTTAGCCAAGTCATTTAACCCTGTTTGCCTTATCTATAAAATGAACTGGAGAAAGAAATTACAAACATTCATTATCTTTGCCAAGAAAACTTCAAATGAGGTCATGAATGGTGGGATACAAGTGAAAAAGAACAACTTTGTTTAGAACAGAAATTTGTTAGACATATAGATTGAGGAGTCATCTATTTAGAAGCAATAATTGAGCAATAATGAGACTTTATCAGTAACATAGAGGGAAATAAAAAGGCGCTAAACAGAAACTTGAGAAATGCATATACTTATTGGCTGATATTAGATGATAGTCCTGCAAAGTAAACTGAGTTGGGAAAATAACCAAGACAGAGTAGTGTCTCAAACATCAAGAGAAGAGAATGTACTAAGGGAAAAGGACTACATGACAGTGACAATGGCTATAATCAAGTAGAAAGAAGATTGAGAAAAGGACAACATTGTTAGCAATCAAGATCCCTGTTGGAGAAAACCATTTAAATCAAGGGGGGTGACAGGAAAAAGATTGTTAATGGTCAAGAACTATGTCAGAACTGAAGAATGGGTGTAAATAATACTTTCTAAGAACTAAACAGTAAAAGAAAAGAATTACAGGATGGCAGTTTGAAGGAATGATGAATTTAAGCTAAGATTTTTTTAAGAATGGGAGAAACTTGGCCATATCTATAGGTGGAAGGAAAGGAGCCAATAGAGAAAGAGATTGAAAATGAAAAAGAGAGATTGATCGAGGATTTGTAACTTGTAAAGTAGAAAGGATATTTCATTTCAATTCAACAAATATTTACTCTGTGCAAGACATTGGCTAAATGATGGGAACACAAAGATCAAATAAACAAGCAAAAAAAAAAACCAGCCCATCCAGATTGTATATAAGCTTATTTTCTGATATTGACAGCATAAGTAGCAGGATTGAGCTTGAAAAGAGGTGCCATTTCTTAGTTAGAGACAGGAGTAAAGACAGAGAATTGTAGATAATAAAGAAGAGTTTTGAGGTAAGGAGCTGGGGGGAAGAGGAGACTTGTGATGGATGGCCTTTGTTTTGACAGCAAAGTAGGAAGGAAGATCTTTTGTGGAGTGAAATTGGGCTAAGGGTTGAGAATGCTTTGTCTAGATCAGGGGATACTGTGGAGGAGGGCACTAGAGCAGAATTCAAGTACTTAAAAAAGTGGGATTCAACAGTCAGATTAGACTTATTTTGCTTGGCCTTAGAAGCAGAAGTAGTAGTAATAAAGAAAGAAGTAGCAGAGTTGAATTTCAGTTGAATGGAAGCGAAACTTCCTAAAACTTAGAATTGACCCAAAATAGAATGGAAAATTTTGGGATGAATCCTCATCACTGGATATCTTCAAACTGAGGTTTGAGCTATTTGCCTATTGGCTATTTTAGAGAACATTTCGATTTAGGTTGTAAACTAAATGAGTTCTAAGTTCCCCTCAGATTAGGAGATTCCACAATCCTTTATTGAAGTAATAAATATGTTTTCTATGTTTTAGTGAATATATTCCATCCTTGCAAGACTAACATTTTAATAGCTACTTAGAGATCCATTCTCTCTGAGGACCTTAGCTATTCTTAGTCAGTGCCTTAGTAATAAGTCAAGTACTAATTTATGTATTTAGAAGAGAACTCATTATTAATTGTAGCTGAGCTAGCATTTGACTGATCTTCACTAATGCCTCTGTCACTTATGGTTCTCTAGTGATCCTTAATGCTTCTAGAGGAAATGGATAAAAGTCTATGGAAAGGCTTTTTCATGACATCAGGTTGCAGGTTCTAGAAACATTGCAGTAGTTAGAATTAGGTTGTTCTAAGCACAAGAATTATGTTGTTCATTGGACTCATGTCACAGGTTGTTACAAGCCATTTACAGTTTGTTTGTAGGTAGGTTCTGATAAAATGCTTTTATTTTCTGTCATTCTGGAACTTCATTTCAAGTCTTTAACTAGAGAATAACTAGGGAACAGGGAGACTACTGTAACAGGCTCTGACATACTGTAAAAGACATTTCAGGAACAAATCACATTAGGTAAACTTGATTTCTGACTTGATAGGATTATGAGATTGGGAGAAAAAGACAGTGCAGTACATGCTATATATCTTGATTTTTAGTAAAGTGCTTGATAGAGTGCTTTTATGATCTGTAATTTAAAAAGAAATTTTAAGTGACAAGGAGACAATGACTATCCTGTTTATTGAAAACTAGGCACAGAATTATAAATAAAGGGTAATAAAAATTACTATGGAATCCCATATGGTAGAACAGAGTAAGATTCAGGGTATGGCCACATCATGCTAAACATTAGTAGAAGAGAACAGATGTGGTATCCACAGACAATGAAAAACAAAATTCCTTGCTTCCACAAACCTTTTCAAACATATAAAAGATGAATCAATTCCAGAATGGAGTTTAATGTAGGAAGAAGAGGGATAATAAAAGCAATTGACAAAATGAGTTTAAGTCCAAAATGTTCCCAGATGAAATATCAGATTCAAACCAAGTTAGGACTCCAGAAAAACATCAGATCTGTTGCCCCTCTATTCCTGTTCTTGTAACAGTGAACCATGTTTCATTTTCAAAGATGAATATCAAGACAAATGTCAGATAAGCCCCACTCTCCCCATGAGTCATGTTCACTGTGCCCTCATCTCCAAAAGTATTAATCTTCCCCTATGTACCTATAACATCTCTAATCCAATCTCTATTGATCCATCTTGCCATATTGCTATAAGCCTTCAGGACTTTTTCATTTTTCCAAAGATTTTGTTTTTTTCCTGTCTATTCAACAGTAATATTATTTTTGCCTCTCTACTGAAAATTTCTATTAAGAGAATCATTTTATGTTATTACATCTATTAAGAAAAAGTTCTTTACTTTTATTCATTGGGAGGTTGGATCGTGGGAAGTAGAATTTGATGTTGGTTAGCTTTCCTGAGTCACTGAAATCACAACTTTCTTGACAGTTAGATTAAATTCCATTCAATGAATTTAATTCAACAAACATTTATCAAATGCTGCCTGCACTATGCACAAAGATAAAAATGAAACCATACCTTCCCACAAGGAGGTAATTTTCCATTGGGTAACCTCAGAGACGTATCAAAACAAAAGCTTCCCAGTCTTTCATATGCAAAAAAAAAATCACTTCCTCTACAAGTGCCTTGAATATGCTACTTCTTTACTTGAAGTCCTGGCTCTATAAGAACTATTGCTAGGAAGCTACATATTTAACCTGAAAGCCATAGTGAGGGCTAGAACACATAAATCATAGTCATAGGATGTTAGAGCTAGGAAGTACCTTAGAAATTAAGATAAAATCTCTCATCAATCTCCTACATGCAAAATTGCCTAGCCTTGCTTTACTTTCTATACCATTTTCACTTTTTAAATTTAAATCGACCCAATCCATTTGATGATCCCACTACAATGACTTACTTAAACATTATTTGTGTGTCACTATCACTATTTACCTTTAGATCTAGAGTTTCATCCTTAGGTCTCCTTCAAGATTAGGCTCAAACACTACTCTAGGATACTTCTTTCTAGATTCACCAAGCTACTTTCTAAAGTCACCTTCTATCAATTCTACATGTTTTTTGGTAAGAAACAATTTACATGTTCTCTTCCCCCATCAGAATGTAAGCTTTTTGAAGGAAGAACTGGTTTCTGCTTTCCTTATATTCCTTTTAGCACTGTGTCATCTGGCACATGGTAAGTACTCACAAGTAGACAGATGGACAGGCTAATCTTAATAAAGAATAGCCATTGCCATGCCACTCCCACTGCTCAAAATCTTTGGTGGTTTTATAATTCTTACCCTGAAAAATATAACCTCTTTAGCTTAGAAGTCAAGATCCATTAAGTATTAATCCCACCTGCATGTCCAATTTTATCTTTCAATATCATACAAAATGCTAACTAAATTTCAACCTAATGACATTATTCAGTATTTTTCAAATACTTCTTGAACAGAATAGGAACTGTATTAATGCTTATCCTCTCTCTTCTTCTTGTATTTTCCTACCTCAGGGACTTTGCTCCTATGATTTTCTCATCTCCAAATGATATTCTTCTTTGCATCAATCTTTAGAATCCTGTCTTTCAAAATTCACTCTCAATTTCACTTTCTCGATGAAAATTCCATAAATCCTCCCAACTGCCATAGAATTGATCTCTCCTTCTTTTAACTCCAAAAACACTTTGTAATTGTTACAGCACTTAATATAGTATTCTTTGATTTATAGTATTTTTCAATATGGTATCACCTCCTTCCTAGATTGTTCCTCAAGGACAATAGAATGCTAAACGTCCTAAAAATATAAAAAAACCCATAAAAACATAAAACATAAAAGCATAAAAAATACCTGGGTTCAAATCATATCTTCAGATAATAGTTATGTGACCCTGGGCAGGTCTTAAAACTTTTTTTAAAGCTTTTTTTTTTGTACCTTAGTTTATTCATCAGCAAAATGGAATGGGTTGGGTTTGGTGACCTCTAAGGTCCTTTCTAGCTTGAAATCTATGATCTTATGCCTTCTCTTCTTTTTTTGTTCCATAAGTCCTAGCAAAACACATTGCCTATAGCTAATAATCCAAAAAATGTTGAATAAATGAATGTTTGAATTCTAAAGAAGGTAACATGGCGTCCAATGTCATTTCCCAAATTCTTTAATATTGTTTTCACTGATAAGATAACAAAGGCTAGAATCCTTTATAAATTATGCTATTTAGGACAGTACATCATGCTTCAGATGGGTCTGACCTGACTAGCATATAAAAATATCACCAGCTGATTATTTCTAGAAACTATGCCTCCCTTAATTGGTGCTAAGTTCATATTAGGTTTTGTTTTTTTCCCACCAAAGCTTCCATATCACATTGGGACTGAGCTTTTAGGCCACTAAAACTTCTAGATTTTATTTTTAAATCCTTTCCTTCTCTCTTAGTATCAGTCCTAAGGCAGAAGAATGGCTAGAGCTAGGCAAATAGGATTAAGTGACTTGCCCAAGTTCACATAGCCAAGAAGTGTCTGAAGTCTTCCCAATACCAGGTCAAGTGTTCTATGAACTGTACTACCTGGCTGCTCCCCTTTTTTCAGGCAAATTGATTTAAAATAATATAAAGTTACTTTATGGAAACCAAGTTTAAGATATTATATGTATCCATATTGAATTTCATCTTATTAAATTTAGCACAATGTTCTAGCATGTGAGAAACTTCTTGTATCTTGTCTCTACCATATATTATGCTAGCTTCCCCTCTCAATTTTTAGGATTTCTCTTCTAGACCTATAAAATTCTAGTGACTACAAGACATTGTTTAATATCCCCTCCTTCAAACCTTCTAATATAAAATACTCTTTTCCAAAGTATATACTCCTTTTCTATCATCCATTGTGTTAGCTACTCCCCCATCTTTTGGGAATCCATCTTACTTTTAAGCCTACTAAAGGACACTCATTACAATTAAATTTTCTTGGTTTCTCTCCCTCAAACCTAAAAATGGGAATTGCCTTTTCTTACTCTGTTTACCCCTTGTCTAGCAAATTAGAAAAATCAGCTATTAAATAGAGAAAATCAGAAGGCAAGAACAGAACATAAACCCCCAAAGTGTCCTAGATTTGGCATGTTAACAACTACATAGTGTGCCTGGCAAATGGTTCCTACCACTTGCTAATATATATATGCACTTAGAGATCAAGAATCATGACCCAAGTGTGATTTTTACAGTGTCTAGAATGACATAGTCAGCCTGAGAATGCTAAATAGCAAGTTTCCCCAAGACGATGTAAAATAATGCTATTTAAAAATAAAGCCTTTGGAAGGGAGAAAAGGAGACTTGTTTTCATAAGCCAGTGATATGACGTCTATTTCCAGTTTCATTCTCACTATTCAGACAGTCACAAGCAGTACTGCTCAATTGATTGCTAGTTGTCCCAATCTTTTTATCCGTTTTTACACTTGCTTCTCACTTTAATTTCTCCAACACTTTCCATTTTCTCTTGAACTTCATCTCTCGCTAATGACCTTACACTGAAAATTCCCTTGTCCTTAAAGAAAGAGCAACAAAGGCATAAACATCATGCTCCTGTTTTTAAGCCAATTGTTTCCATATTAAAGTATGTGCCATGCCCAGCTTGCTTGTTTTTAAGAGCCCATGGTACTCTTAGATCTCCTTTCACAAAGAGAATACCTAAGGGACCTGGAGAGATGTCACATATAATATTGGTTTTCTTGAGGAGAAATAAAACCCAAGATGTGGTATAAATATTAGCTGAAATATTCATTAAATTAAGGGGTGGGATTCCTCTTTGCTTGAGGAGAAGTAAAGTATGAGGTGATGTATAATTTTTTTTCCCAAATTGATCAACAAAATGAGGATGGGGACCTTCCCTGGACCATGGGGAGAGCACTGGCTCTGGAACATCTTTTTCTTTAATTATAGTAATCTTTCATCTCCTGATTGAAACTATCAAATGAGATATTTTAAAGTCCTTAAAACATAAGCAAATCATTCTTCAAATAACATTTTTGTTGCTGCATATATTGTTCTCTTGGTTCTACATGCCTTACTTCTCAGAATTTTATGGAAGTCTTTCCATATTTTTCTAAAATTAACCAGCTCATCATATCTCATGGCAGAGTAGTATTCCATCATAATCATATGCTATGACTTGTTTAGACTGGGAATGGACTGAAAAATAAAAAGAAGCAAGACATCATTTTATATATACATGCGCATATATACATACACATATACATATACACACATATCTTTTGTCAAATGATACCTTCTCTAGTATAAGGAGGGGAAGGAAGAAGAGAGGAAGTTACCTGGCAATTTTTATGTAATAAACACATAAATTTGAAATTAAAATACTTAATAGAGTGCCTGGCACACAGTAGGTGCTTAATAAATGCTTATTCCCTTCCTTTGGTGCCTGAAATTGTGTATAAAGGGATGTGGAATCTCCTTAAGAAAGCCAAGTTTTAGTCATAGAATGTAAAAGGGATATTGAAAAGCTTTGGATGGTATAAGCTTTAGGGAAGAATCTTTGGAGTCTTAACAAGTAACTGGCAAACATCCTGTATATCCTGTGTCACCACCTAACCCACATTTTAGCCAGATTCAATAGCAAAATCACACTTGGCACTCACACAATCATTAACATTGTGATGGAGGCAAAATCGAGTGTGACTGAATCATAAGCAACAATTTTCATGTTTAAGACAGGGATTCTTAACCTGAAGACAGAAATTGTTTTTGGCTTTGATCACTGTGTTTTAATATAATAAGATTCATTGGTATTCCTTTGCATTTTGTAGTATTCATTTAAAAACATTATTCTGAGAAAGTTTCACCACACTATCAAAGACTAAAGTCTATGACATAAGAGAAAGGTGGAAAACTCCTGTTCCACAAAGTGCCATGAACCAGAAAATGGAGCCTAAGGCAAGTAGCATCAAAGCACCCCACATTCAACTTTTTAAGATACATATATTCATTCATGTGCAAGTGAGGGAGAACTTTAATCTTGGAACATAAGCTGCTTTCAAAGGAAAGAACCTGGGTAACCATCCTATTGTGAAAGAGAGACCACCATCTATGGAGGTGACAGGATGGGCTCAATAGGAGAAAATTTTGCCTGGGGTGATGGAAGTCCTGGAATTTCATCAGGACCAGGAAGCACAATTTCTTATTTTAATCAATTAGCTTTGTTAATCATATGGTAAATGAATTATTTTCCTCTACTAAGAAAAAAGTAATTGCTGTCAATAGTTCAAGGTTTTGTCAGCCTAGGCTAAAGCCCTGATTGTTTCCACTCTTAAAGGTCTTTCTTTTTCTCCCTTTCTGCCACATGGAATTCTCTCTCTCCCTAATCAAAAAGTTCTTTGTGTTTTTCCTGCTATGGTATAGAAAAAATATGGCATTGGACTTGAAGTCAGAAATATTCTAGGTCTAGGTGTCCTTTGGCTAATCATACTATGAAGATAATGTTATTCAAGCTCTCTTCCTCACAGAATTGGTGAATGCCGAACCCTCTAGCCTAAAAAGAGGAAACCAAAGTATGAGCAATTATTGAAATCTTCTTTTAGGAAAGAATCAGATATCAGTCATTTACTCCCTTTTATGGATTTAAGTTGCTACAAGTTAACTCTTCCAGGAGCATTTACTTTCTAAACTTTAATGATGGAAATGAAAGACTTTGTTCTGGGTTAATGGAATTTCACAGACTCACAGAATCTGAGTCAGAAGAGACCTCAGAGACCATCTATCTAGTCTATTTCATACCCGAACAAGGAGAAATGCCTTTATACCATACCATGCAGCTTTTGCTCAAAGACTTCCTGTGATGGGAGTCCCCTGTTTTCTAAGACATCCTACCCTACTTTTAGAGAGCATCAATTGTTGTCAATTTTGATTATTTTTGAGATAGGGTAGAGGAATGGGTAGTGAGCCTGTCTTGAAGCCAGAAAGACTTAGGTTCAAGTACCACCTCAAACATATATATGAATTATTACCCTAGGCAAGAAACTTCTCTTGAGTTCTAAGAGACAGGTATCAAACTCAAGCGGCCTGAAAAATTCTAGCATAGACCCTGAACCAGTTTGAAATGCAATTAGGAGATGTTTAAAAAAGAAAAATAGATTGACAATATAACATAGACAATGCTAGTTTGTAGTTTTCTAAGTCAATATATGGCTGGCAGGTATCACTATCTATTTGAGTCTGACAACTTTGTTTTGACCAGCTCTCTTAGACTTTAAGTCAGAGAGATGTTGACCTGCTTTGTTGGAAGGAGCTTCTTCTCCTAGGAGTGACCCGCAAAAATGAAATCTGAGAGTCAGTCCCTATCCCTAACTATTAAGAATTTATTCCTTATAGTGAAATGACTATGTGTCTCTCACACATTTACTTCTACTACTTGCTCTCTGGGGTAAAATAAGCCTAGTTCCTACTATTTAGCACAACTTTTATTTCTTTTACTTTTAAAAGTTAATTTTCAAATTTTTTCCATATCACAAGTCAATACAATTTTGATAATCATTTTCAGATATTTTGCAATCTATGTTCTTCCCCTTCTCCATGCCTCTCTCCACTCCAAGATGTCAGGTAGCATGACATCAGCTGTTCATGGATTATTATACAGTGCATATCTTCATGTCCATCGTGTTGTGAAAGAAGCTATACACCACTTGCCCTAGAGAAAAATACATGGAGGAAATAAAGTGAAGAATGGTATGCTTAGAACTCCACTCAGACTCAGTCAGTTCCTTCTGTGGTGGCGGATAGCCTTTTTTTTTGTCATGAGTTCCTTGAAGTTGTGCTAGTTAAGTCACTCACAGTAACCATCATACATTATTATTGTTACTGTGTACTGTGTTCTTTTGGTTCTACTTACTTCATATTGCATCACTTCATATAAGTCTTTCCAGAATTTATGTGTATGTGCACGTGTGTGTGTGTGATCATCTTGTTTGTCATTTCTTATGGCATAGTAGTATTCCCTTAGAATCATATGCCACAACATGTTCAGTCATTCCCCAGTTTATGATTATCCCTTCAGTATCTAATTCCTTGATACCTCAAAAAGAGTTGCTATAAATAATTATGAATAAGAAGACCCTTTCCCTGTATCTTTTATCTCTTTGGAATACAGACCTAGTGGCAATATTCCTGGGTATGAACAGTTTGATGGCCTTTTGGGCATCTTTCCAAACTACTCAGCAGAATGATTATATCAGTTCACAATGTGTTAGTGTTCCAGTTTTTCTACATCCCCTTCATTTCTTTTTTTTCCTTTTTTTCTCTTTTTTTTTGGTCATATTTTTCAGTCTCATAGGTATGAGGTGGTACCTCAGAGTTGTTTTAATTTATATTTCTCTAATTAAGTGATTTGAAGTATTTTTATATGAGTAAAGATAGTTTTAATTTCTCCACCTAAGATTTGCATGTTCAGGTCTTTAATCACTTGTTAATTGGGGAATGCTTTTTATTCCTATGAATTCAACTCAATTTTCTATGCAGTTGAGAAAATAAGCTATATAAATATTCCACAGTTTATTCTTTGCCTTCTAATCTTATTTAAAATAGTTTTGTGTGCACAAAAACTTTTTTAATGATAATGTAGTCTATCTAAATTATCTAACATTACCTTTTAAATAATTGAAGAAATCTATAAACTATCATCTTTTCTCTCTACCCATTCCAAATTCCCTTTTCCAAGATAAATTGTTTGAGTTCATTTGACTAGATATGAAGGCCCTTTGTATTCTTTGTCCTCTTCTCCATTTATTCTCTCTAGTTTATCAATATTTTTCCTCAAATATTGTACAGTCTCAAATTCCAACCATCTGTCAGATAGTGACAATGGTATGTATTCCTTTTAAGAGGGGTAAGGGAATTTTTCTCAGTACCCTAAAAATCACACCACTTAGCTCTGCATTCCTAAGGCACCTGGAAAAGGCTGGATCTAATCACAGAAGGTAAAGAAAGTGATTGAATGTGTTTACATGGTATGAGGTCCAGAAACAAGGCAATTCCATCAAAGAAGTTAAACTATTAGAGCTGAAAAGCAGCTCAGAGATCATTTTCTACTCTTTTCCTGCCAGATTTTCATTGAGTAATTGAAATAGCATTTTTTAAAATCTATTTTAGTAAGTACTTTCTTACTTTTCTGCATAAAATATATAGAAATTCCCTCTAAAGTCTCTGCAATTTTAAGATTAATAGAAAACCTTCCATATTTTGATTGTTATATTTCATTTGTGAATTAAGAGTCCTTTGGGATATAGAGTTTTTATTCATTAGCATGCAGCAATAATGAGGAATGCAATGGTCATATGTTTTTGGTAGGTTCTAAGAAAAAAGCACTAAGCATATACCTATCTTCTAGTAATGTGTCATTTATGACAGAGGAAGACACATTACAATCATAAGATTTCCTCATTGGAAAGGATCTTAGAAATCATATATTCCAAGGACAGCTAGGTGGTTTAGTGTATTGAGAGCCCGGTCTAGAGAGGGGAGGTCCTCAAACATGTCCTAGCCATGTAATCCTGGACAAGTCACTTAATTCCCATTACCTAGTTCTTACTGCACTTCTGTTTCTGCTTTGGAACCAATACACAGAATTGATTTTAAGATGGAAAGTAAGGGTTTAAAAAAGAGAAATCATATTGTCCAACTCATAGCAGAATACAATTTCTTTTTATAGAATCATTAATAAATGACCAACTTACTTCCTCTTAATGTCCATTTTTTTACTGGATCCCCAAAACAATCTAGTGTAATAGGGAATAGAGAAATTATGATAATTGTTTTACAGATCAGGAAACTGATGCTTAAAAAATTTAAGCGACTTCAGTTACTTAAAGTCATAAGCTGTCAGGAAGAAGAAATAGTACCTAAAATCCATATCTCCTGATTCCATGTGCAGTATTTGTTGCACTGAAACAACCCTGCTTTGTAAGAAGATAGTGTTAATAATAATTTAATTATTGGATTAGTCAAGGCTGTGGTAGATATATAGCCAGAGATACAGAAAATTACGGTTGGATGAGACTACAGAGGACTATTTTAATCTGTATCCAAATAAGGATTCCTTCTAAAATATCCTCAAGGGGGTGGGACTAAGATGGTAGCAAAGTAGCAGGCACTTTCTGAATCTCATTCCAACTTATTACAAAACGGCTCAAAAGGACAGAAATCAAAACCTGACTTAGTAAAGGGGCTCTTCCACTAGACATAGCATAAAAGGAAGGCAGTGAGTGAGGATTTCCATGCTATGATGGTGGCAAAACTGTAATAATCAACGTGCAATCTGATCACCCCTTCCTCATACCAAATTCTGCTCCAAAGTTAGAGCAAGAGCTGAGGCAATCTCTGAATTCTGGGGTTCTGGCTGAAAGCACCATAGAATTCCCCTGAGGGTAGTGCAGGACTTTGGCAGCAAGACTTGAGGCTGAAGAGCACAGAACTTGGGCAAAAACACAGTGTCAGGGCAAAATACACAATGCAGCTGAAAATCCAAGCTGCAGAAGCTGAGGAATATGGCCACAGGGTAAAATGCTTTAAAGCCTACACTACACAAAGAACATACCAGATCTACATGCCATCACTTATGCTTCTGATAGGGAAGGGAAGCTACTGCCAAGGCAAAGCCCTGTGATACCGAAGCTAAGAAAGCAATGACCACAAACATGGAGTTAGAAAGAAGAAAAATGAGAATAAAAGCGGGAAAAAGAAATAAAGGCAATACGAAAATAAAATAACAGCTTAAAAGACAAAATTGCCTATATGGAAAAAGAGGAACAGAAATCAAATTAAGTAATAAGCAATTTGGAGACTAGAATTGACATGCTGGAAGTAAGTTAAAAAAGTAGGATAGACCAAACTGAAAAGGAAATTCAAATGATCATAGTTGAAAATCACTCTTTTAAAGACTAGAATTAGGCAAGTAGAAGGTAATAATCTCACAAGACAGGAAGAATAAATAAAGCAAAATGAAAAGAATAAAAAAGTAGAAGGAAACATGAACTCTCTCATTGAAAAGAAAAGTGACCTGGAAAATAGATCCAGGAGAGACAATTTGAAAATTATTGGTCCACCTAAAACCTGGAACAAAATAAAGTCTTGACCTCATATTACAAGACATTATCCAAGAAAAAATGCCCTGATATTCTTGAACAAGAAGGCAAAAATAGGCTTTGAAAGAATACTTAGGTCACCCCCTACATTAAATCCCCAAAAGACAACCCCCAGGAATGTTATAGCCAAATTCAAGAGATTGCAGGGCAAGGAGAAAATACTGGAAGCAGCCAGAAAGAGACAATTCAGATATCAAGGAACCCCAGTCAGGATTATACAGTGTAATATTTAAATTATATTTGACTCACTATGAGGGTTAAAAAATATTATTGTGGTTTGTAACATGGAAAATGGCAGGGTGGAATTCCTGCAAGATACAGAGTCATGCCTCACCCAGAATTCCAGGGGATCCCCCTGGAGAACTCTGGGTGAGGGGACAGTTGGAAAGGAGTTAAACAGTTGATTCCTGGGGGTTGAAGTGAGTAGGTCACTTTGCTCACTAATCCCAGTTTGGTGTTTGCCTTGGTGGCCATAGTGGCAAAAGCCATTGTGGTTTCTGCTCAGGAGTTTGCTTGTCTAGTGAAATTAGACCTTCATTGCAATAGCATTCTGTTATTCATTTAGTTATTTAGATACTTGAAGTGATTATTATAAGCTTTGAGGGCCAGCTAGCTATAAGGTCTGCCACACCCTCCTGCGGGGGAGGGGCAGCTTCTACCTAACAGTTCAGGGATTTCCAGATTTTATCCAAAATCCTTGATACCCCTTCCCTGTCTTCCCTTCATCTTTATCAGTAAAAACTTCATATTTTAGTAGTTGTGCCTGACCGTTATTTAGGGCACACTCACAGCTATCTTAAAGCTTGTTCCTTTCAGTTGTCAGCCAAAGAAGTCAGATCCACTTCTGTCCTTAATATCAAGATATCAAGCTTCTCCTTTGTCCCTCAATCAAACCTGTGGGGAATATAAGTTGAGAAAGTGAACTTCATTAAGATTTGCCTTTGCTGAGCCTTGCTTGAAGACACTGCCCTGCCTCCATATTCAACTGAAAACCAACTGCTTGGGGAGAGGGGTTTGAGAGCAAGGAGTACCTACCCCTCCCTACTCACTCAAACCTGTGTGTGGGGGGGAGGAGAGTTTTCTGCTGGTTCCTAGGTCAGGCCAGCCCATCAGCTTCCCAGCATCTCTGTTATTATAAACATAACAGGTTGCTGTTTATGAAATATTAACCCTTAAGTCAAAAATGACTGGTAGCAGCTTTTATTCACAACAAAGTAGAGATAGTGAAAGTGGAAAATAAAGGAAGGAGACAAAGCCTGGTCTAGCCTACAAGCTCTAATTATTGCTCCAGTGAAATCTGGCCCAGCCCCCAGCAGGGGCTTCTCCAAGTCCTGATCTCCATGTGGATTTCCCTGTAGTCCTCAACCAGAAGTCCTCATGGTATTATCACCCAGAGTTCCAACAACTCAGAATTACTCCAAAGAAAAATGTGTACCTTCAACCCTACTCACCAAAGCTAAATCCAAGGGAAGAGTCTCTTCAAGGAACCAGACTCTCCAAAACAAAAGAAGCAAAAAGAGTCCTCCTCCAGCTCAGCTCACTGATGCAGAGGGAATCCCAGAATGCTCAGGCTGGCTTTTTTAAAATAGTATTCTTGACATCACTTCCTGTTACTCCCCCACTTCACGGGAACCAATCACAGCCTCCCAATTTGCCTAGCATTGCCCAGGTGAGGCAGTGATTGTGGCCTTTGGAGGTGTGAACTAGTAAGTGACTTTTAACCTCTCTTACTTAGTAGTTAAATAGTTGCTAAAGAGGGATACTTTAAGTTTTTGATTTGATTAACTAAAAATAGACAAAGGGAGAGTTAATTCCCTCTTTACAACAGTATCTGGCAACTTCCAGATGAAAGAACCACAAGGCTTGGAATTTGATATTCAGGAAGGGAAGAGAATTGGGTCTACAACCAAGAATTACCTACCCATCAAAACTGACTATATACTTTCAGGGGAAAGTATGGGCATTTAATAAAATAGAAAATTTCCAAAAATTCCTAGAGAAAAGACCAGAACTAAATGGAAAATTTGATGTCCAAATACAAAATTCAAGAGAACCATAAAAAGGTGAGTAATAAAGAGGGGAAATATTTTAAGGTCTTCAGTAAGGTCAAATTGATTATATTCTTTATGAAAAAATGATGTCTGTAACTATTAAAAATTGTTTTCATTGTCATAGAAGATAGAAGAAATATTCATAGGCAGAGGTTGTGGTATTAAGCTGTTTAAGGTGATATATAAAAATAAAATTGAGGTGGAGGGCCAAAAAAGAGGATGATACTAAGAGAAACTAAAAGGAAGAAGTAAAATAGGATAAATCATACTACATAAAGAGGTGCATGGGGGTTGGAGGAAGACTACTATTATATGAAGGGGAGGAAGAGAGTAGTAATAGGTAATACTTAAACCTTATTCTCAGTGGAATCAGTTCTGAGAGAGAAGAACAGGCAGATCTATTGGGGTATAAAATTCTATTTGACACTATTGAGAAGTTGAAAGGGAATAAGGAAGAAGAGGTGTGGTGTAGAGAGTATTAAAAGGAAGGGAAAGGTTGGGGGAGGTGATTAATAGACCTTAAAGAGAAATTGGGGGGGAATAAGAAGGGATGGGGTGGGAAGGAAAGTAAAATAAGGGTATGGAATAGGGGGACCAATTAAAGCAAAACACTGGTGTAGAAGGAAATAGTGAAAGAAGAAAGAGCAGGACTAAAAGTGGAAATCAAAATGATGGGAAATACACAGGTGGTAATCCTACTCTAAATGTGAATGGAATGAACTCATCCACAAAATGGAAGCAGAGTGGAATAAAAACCAAAATCTTACCGTATGTTGTCTACAAGAAACACACATGCGGCAGATAGAAACACACAGAGTAAAGGTATTAGGCTGGAGAAGAATTTATTGAGCATTAACTGAAAAAAAAGAAGACAGGAGTTGCAATCATGATAACTGACAAAGCCAAAGTAAAAATGGATTTGATTAAAAGAGATAAGGAAGATAATCCTGATAAAAGGCGGTATAGACAATGAAGAAATATCAGTACTCAATATGTATGCACCAAATAGTATAGCATCCAGATTTTCAAAGGAGAAACTATTGGAGCTTAAGGAGGAAAAAGATAGTAAAACTATACTAGTGGGAGACCTCAACCTTCCTCTATCAGATCTAGATAAATGAAACCAAAAAATAAATAAGAAAGAAGTTAGAGATGTGAATGAAACCTTAGAAAAATTAGAGTTAATAGATATATGGAGAAAACTAAATAGGGATAAAAAGGAATATACCTTCTTTTCAGCAGCACATGGTACATTCACAAAGATTGACCATTTAATAGGGCATAAAAATACTGCAAATAAATAGAGAAAAGCAGAAATAATAAGTGCAACTTTTTCAGATTATAATGAGATTGAAATTATAGTTAGTAAGGATACATGAAAAGGCAAATTAAAAATTAATTAGAAATTAAATAATCTGATTCTCCAAAACTGGTTAGTTAAAGAACAAATCAAAGAAACAATTACTGATTTCATTGAAGAGAACAACAATGAAGAATCAACATACCAAAAATTTTGGGATATAACAAATGCAATACTTAGTGGAAAATTTATATCACTGAGTGCCAATATTAACAAAAAAGAGAAAGAAGAGATTAATTAATTGGATATGTCACTTTAAAAAACTGAAAAAAGAACTAATTTAAAATCCTCAGATAAAGACCACACTGGAAATCTTAAAAATCAGAGGAAAAATTTATAAAATTGAAAGTAAAGGAATTAGTAAACTAATAAATAAGACTAGGTACCGGTATTTTAAAAAAAAACACACAAATGAAATAAAGTATTGGTTAACCTAATTGAGAAAAAGAAAGAAGAGAACCAAATTAATAGTATCATGAATGAAAAGGGTGATCTCTCTAATGAGGAAATTAAGACAAATATTAAGAGCTATTTCACCAATTTTACGACAATAAATATGGCAATATAGGTGAAATGGATGAATGTTTACAAAAATATAAATTTCCTAGATTAAGATAAGTGGAAATAGAATACTTAAATAGTCCCATATCAGTAAAAGAAATTGAACAAGCGATTAAAGAACTCCCTAAGAAAAAATCAACAGGGCCAGATGGATTGACAAGTGAATTCTATCAAACATTTAAAGATCAATTAAACCCAATACTCTACAAACTATTTGACAAAATAGGCAAAGAAGGAGACTTGAAAAATTATTTTTATGATACAAATATGGTACTGATTCCCAAGCCAGAAAGACCAAAAACAGAGAAGAAAAACTATAGAAAAATACCCCTAAAGAACACAGATGTAATAATGTTAAATAAAATATTAGCTAACAGGCTATAGCAAGTTATCATAAGGATTAGTGACTATGATCAAGTGGGATTCATACCAGGAATGCAAGGATGGTTTAATATTAGGAAATCCATCCACATAATTCACTATATCAACAACCAAATTAATATAAATCACATTATAATCTCAATAGATGTAGAAAAAGCCTTGGACAAAATACAACACCCATTCCTATTAAGAATACTAGAAAAGGGAGCAGCTGGGTAGCTCAGTGGATTGAGAGCCAGGCCTAGAGATGGGAGATCCTAGGTTCAAATCTGGCCTCAGACACTTCCCAGCTGTGTGACCCTGGGCAAGTCACTTGACCCCCATTGCCTACCCTTACCACTCTTCCACCTATAAGTCAATACACAGAAGTTAAGGGTTTAAGAAATAATAAATAAAAAAAAAAGAATACTAGAAAACATAAGAATAAAAGGCCTTTCCTCAAGATAATAAACAGTATTTATTTAAAACCAACAGCAAATATTATCTGCAGTGGGGATAAGTTGGATGCCTTCCCAATAAGATCAGGAGTGAAGCAGGTATGTCCATTATCATCACTACTATTTAATATTGAACTAGAAATGCTAACAATTGCAGTTAAAGAAAAAGAAATGGAAGGTATCAAAGTAGTCATTGAGCAAACTAAACTATCATTCTTTGCAGATGATGTGATGTTATACTTAGAGAATCCAAGAAAATCAACTAAAATGCTAGTAGAAATCATCAATAACTTTAGCAAAGTTGCAGGGTACAAAATAAACCCACATAAATCATCAGCATTCCTATATATTTCTAAGAAAACTCACCAGCAAGAGTTAGAAAGAGAAATCCCATTTAAAATCACTCTCGACAATATAAAATACCTGAGAATCTACTTGCCAAGACAAATTCAGGAATTATATGAACATAACTACAAAACACTCTTCAAGTCATGCAAATAAAACTAGATCTACAGAATTATAAAAACATCCATTACTCATGGGTAGGATGAACTAATATAATAATAATGACAATCATACCTACATTAATTTACCAATTCAGGGCTATACCTGTCAAACTACCAATACATTTTTAATAGATTTAGAAAAAAATATTATGAAGTTCATCTGGAAGAACAAAACATCAAGAATGGAAAAAAATAGAAAAAAATGTGAAGGATGGAGGCCTAATATTTCCAGATCTCAAACTATACTATAAAGCAGTGATAATCAAAAGTATATGATCCTAAAATATATATCTATATATATCTATATATGATCCTGGCTTAGAGATAGAAGAGTGGATCAATGGAATAGACTTGGGTTAAGTGATAGTAGCAAGTCAGTGTTTGATAAACCCAAAGATCCCAGCTTTGGGACAAAAATCCACTATTTGATAAAAACTGCTAGGAGAACTGGAAAACAGTATGGGAGAAATTAGGCGTAGATCAGCATCTTACACCATACATCAAAATTAACTCAGAGTGGGAAAATGATTTAACTATAAAGAGGGAAATGATAAATAGATTAGGTGAACAGAGAATAGTATACTTGTCAGATCTATGGGAAAGTAGGAAATTTAAGACCAAGAAGGAGATAGAGAATACTACAAAATATAAAATGAATAATTTTAATCATGTTAAATTAAAATGTTTCTGTACAAACAAAACCAATGCAACCAAACTTAGAAGGTAAGCAACAAATTGGGGTGGGGGGTTATAACAAAAACCTCTGACAAAAGTCTCATTACTTAAATTTATAAGGAACTAAGTCAATTATACAAAAAAATCAAGTCATTCCCCAATTGACAAATAATAGGCAATTTTCAGATAAAGAAATCAAAACAATCAATAAGTACATGAAAAAGCATTCAAATCTATCATAATTAGAGAAATGAAATCCAAACAATGCTGAGGTACCATCTCATACCTAACAGATTGGCCAATATGACAGTAAAGTAAAATAATAAATTTTGGAGCCGTTATGGCAAAATCAGGATACATTACTGGTGGATTTGTTAATTAATCCAGCCTTTATGGAAGGCAATATGAAATTATTCCCAAAGGGGTTTAAAAGAAAGCATGCCCTTTGATCCAGCAATGCCACTACTAGGTTTGTACCCCAAAGAGATAATTAGGAAAAATTATACAAAAATATTCATAGTCACATTCTTTGTGGTGGAAAAAAAACTGGAAAAATAAGGTTGTCCCTCAATTGGGGAATGGCTAAACAAATTGTGGTATCTGATGGTGATGGAATACTATTGTGTTGTAAGGATTGATGATCTGGAGGATTTCTATATGAACTAAGAGAACTTCAATGAACTGAGGCAGAGTGAAATTAGCAGAACCAGGAGAAGCTTGTACACAGAAAGTAAAACATTGCGGAACAATCCAATGTAATGGACTTTGCTACTAGTAGTAAGGCAACAAGCCATTACACTCCTGAATGATTTATGTGAAAGAATGTATTCACATTGAGAGAAAGAACTATGGGAGCAGAAATGCAAAAGCAAAACATATGACATCACTTATCACATGTATATGTGGGTATGTGATTTGGGTTTTAGGCTTGAAAAAATTGCTCTATAATAAAAATGTATAATATGGAAATAGGTATCAAATGATAACATTTATAAAACCCAGTGGAATTGCTTGTCAGCTCTGGGAAGAGGGAAGGAAGAGGGGAGGGGAGGGAAAGAAAATGAATCATGCAAACATGGAAAAATATTTAAAAAGAAAAAAATTTTTTAAATAAATTTTTTTAAAAAGAAAAAAGATTAAACATCTTTGATGAGAAGCTGCTAGTAGACTTCCATTGAAAATAAATCTGCTTCTATTAAAGACTGAACACATTCCTGTTTTGAATAACTTTCATTCTTACATGGAGAGTCAAGCTTCCTCTGTCCTTATTTACATATTCTGCAGCCAAACAAAAGAAATACAGTCCTTCTACACAGGATGACAGGACCATAAATTTAGATACCTCTTCAGCCTTCTTTCCCCTCTTCTCTTCTTTTCTCTCCTCCCCTCCCCTTTCCTTTCTTCTCTCTATTTCTCTCTTTTTTTCTCTCCCTTTTCTCTAAGATAAACATCCTAAATTGTTTTAATCAATACTTGTATGACATCACCCTCTAACCATGCTATTCCTCCTCCTCTGGACACAGTCCAACTGGTCAAAGTGCTTCTTAAAATGTATTTTCCAGAAATGAAAACAATACTCCAGAAGAGAGTGGGAAAAAATTCACTTCTCACTTCCTAACACTATACTTTTATATGCAGCCTGAAATTTTATTACCTTTCATATCACACTGTTGACTCACCTTGAGCAACTAAAATCCAAAAATTCTTTTTTCATACATACTCTTGACTGACCATGTCTTCATCTTGAACTTAAGAATTTGATTTTGAAACCAACATATACAATTTTACATTTACTTATTAAATTTTATCATATTAAATTCATCCATTACTCTAGCTTTTTAATATCTTGAATATCAATTGTCATTCAACATATTAGCTATTTCTATTAGCTTTATTTCATTTGTAGATATGACTTTTTAAAAATATGCTATTTATGTCTATCCAAGTCATGGGAAAATAACACAAAACCAAGGACAAATCTCTTTGGGTCCCCCAGGAGTGATCTCTTGCACTGTCCGTCCCTCTTTTTCTTTCCTACAATATATTTCCCTTGTAGGCCTACCTCATAGAATCCTTTATTTCTTCAAGACACAAGTCAAGCATTTCATAATACAATTCATGATCTGTCAACTGTGAATGCTCCCTTCTTAAAACCACCTTATAGAGAATGACTTTGTCCTTATTATATTTATTTTTACTTTATTTACATTGTAGATGTATGTGTATTGTCTCCATGGTTTAAATATAACCTTGTGAACAGAGATTACTTCCTTCATTGTATTTGAATCTCTGGCTCCTAGTGAAATGCCTCGTATATAGTAGACACTTAATAAATGCTTGTCAGCAGATTGATTGATCTCCCTCCAAGTTGATAATGTTTGATGCCTTTTCTTTGGATTCAGTAAATTTCCAAATTTGCCTGGATTTCATCTAGCCTGCATTGCTCAATCTTGTCCACAAGGACAGGACAAGAAACTCTGTCCATTCTTTGTTGAGAAGTTAGTATGTTATAACTACAGGATCTCCCTGATCAACTAATCCAGTTATGTTGTCAAAAGGAGGAACAAGATTATTAAAAAAACAAACAAAAAACTCCAACACCCCTTTTCCTTGGTATCTGAGAGGCATGAGTTTCACAGTCCTCTGTAGTTAGTACTCTTAGTTCTCATGACTAATTCTTACAAGAAATTACTAATATGAAAAACTTGTTTCCCCTTCATGTTCACTTTTCAGCTAATGGGGGCTCCTGAGTATTTCTTAATGCATTTATTTCAGGCTGTTGCCTTTTCTCATAACACTGTCATTCATATGTCTTTGTGTGGCAATTAGTGGATTCTCTCCAAGTCCTAGTACAAACAGAAGCTGCCCTTGGCTGTCCTTTGTGTTATTTCTCAAGCAAAAATACAATTACTAGAAAATTCTTATTTAATTAACATACCTACCTACTTTTTTCCCTCCTCTTTCCACTTTTAAACTTTAGATAAAACCGTTTGCTTCCTTGCCCATTGACTTGGAAGAGATTGAATGTAACAAAAGCAATAAACCTAGAGTTAACTGAGCAGGAAGTTAAATAAGGATTGAGGATAGACACACTTTAGGACTGGGGAACAGGAGAAAATTAATACACATATGACTACTATATCCAGTCTCACTGGTCAGCCACAAAACCTTTGATAAATAAAGAAAACTTAAAAACAAAAAACTCCAAATTAATACTAATGATCTTTAGTAAAATCCATATAGATTACATGATAGGTTGATGAATAAAGCATTTATTATATTCTTACTGTGTGCCAGCTACTATACTAAACATTAAGAATACAAATAAAAGCAAAAAGTACCTGCCTCCCTGAAATTATATTCTAATATGAGAAGACAACACATTTAAATGAGCTGAAAGGCAGAAAGTTTAGAGAAACCAAGAGAAGAGCAAAGGAGAAAGTATGATGTGCTAAAGTACAGGAGCTCACTATTTGGAAGAGAGAAACAATGTAGAAGGCTGAATAGTTTGAAAGAGTTGAGGCAACTCCCAAAGTAGATAGTCTGTTGGGAAATGATGAAGACTGACAAATTGGGAATGAAGCCAGGAATGTATTGAAGGTGAATTTTCATCGAAAAAATAAAAATGCTGTAAAAAGCAGAACCCTTTGAAAAGTGATTGAAAATAAAATTGAAAATGCAAAAACAACATGGGAGTTACCATTATGTACAGAGACTTTTGCTAGCTTTGAGTACTAGCATAGAATATTCTCTGGAGGCTAAAAGAGATGAGAAATGTCTTATCTAAACCTTAAATTCACCAATTCTTTGATCCAGCCAGGGTCACTCATTTTAAACAGAAGCAATTAGTTTTACTGAAATCAAATAATGGAGTAGATAGAACGGTCATGAGAGCTCCTCTTTCAGGGAATATATTTCTTTTCATTCAATGACATCAGGAACTTTTATCAGTAGAAATACAGGATCTGAAAGCTAATGCTAGCAACAAATCATAAAGTTTATTGAACTCAAGAAAGACTCCAAATCAGTTTTTTCAGAGTTTATGCCTTCCCAAGGCATGCTGGGACATCTTAGTTTAAAATCCATTTCCAAGTATACCAATGATTTCCTAGGTTGAAGATAAGGATTAAATTGAAGGGGGAAGGGAAGAAAAATGGGTAGGGAAGCTTAGGCATACTAAGAATGGAAATAATTGAAATTTCGTCCATTTTCAATCTAAAATCCTCTAGTATATAGTCCAGTTTGGGCCTCCAGGGCCATCCTGGGATAAAAGCAGACATTTAGTAAATGTCTATTGATCAACAGTTTACTCCATTGTACAGATTATCCCAGAGGTCTTGAACCAGTCTAAATCTTAGTAGTCTATGTGAGGGTGAAATTAATTTAATTCTGCCTTTTTATATTCTAATAACTTTAATAGTTTATCCTGAGGTTTAGATTAGCTAGATGGATTTTTTTTAAGGGTTTTTAGTTTAGAGATTTCAGAAGAACTCTTAACTTTGCATTTAGTCTCTAGGTATTTTCTCCAGGCATTCCCAGGGTGGGAAAGTGGGCTACTCTTAGAGAAGACCATAAAGGAACTCATGCCTGGATCCTACTCCTTGAGGGCCTCCCTACCCTAGTCAGAGTTCTAACACTCCTGGCTTCTCAGGCAAGCACATTTGGGCCAAGGAATATCCTTGAACCTTGGGTACAAGACTACAATGAGGGAGAAGACTCTGCCCAAAATATCTGCCCCTGTGAGTAGATACCAGGGGACACCACTGGGATTTTTAGTGGAAAAGCCATTGCTAGGGGATGAATTAGGGAGAAGCCAGGCTGGAGAGGGGCTCAACTGAGGTGTAGATATCATGGGGATAAAGCACATCATTTCCTTTGTGCTGCTTACTATTTTCACCAATAGTTCTTCATAACTAGGTTCTAAAAATTCAGCTCTTTGTAAACCTGTTATCTCCTCTAAATTTTGGTATCCTAAAATAAAAGTGAAGTTGCCCTGCTCTGGTTATGGTTCATAGAGGATATACCAGAAGATCTAGTAAACGTGGCTATCAATATTGTTGGGGTAGCTAGGTCACTCAGGAGGTAGAATATTGGACTTAGAGTCAGAGAGACCTGATTTCAAATCCAGCCTCAGACACTCACTAGCTGTGTGACCCTGGGCTAGTCACTTAGCTACTATTTGCCTTAATCCACTTGAGAAGGAAATGGTAAACTACTCCTGTATCTTCACCAAGAAAGGCCATAAAGTGTTATAAAGAGTCAGACATGATTGAGCTATAACATTGTGACAGATACTCACAAGGTGATTTCTGCATAAGCTAAAATGATTTATAAATTGGTAAAACACCCACTTAATTTACTAAATTTGCTACCATTTTCCTCTTTTATTACAATCCTCATGAACGGAAGCTTCTGTATTTTGAATCATATAGTAGTCCAGGACTATCATTAATCCTGTGTGTCCTTTTTTATCTCCTTGAAAGAGTATAAGGATTGAATAAGTGCCTCAGTTTTTTCTGCTTTTCCACCTTCCTTAACAGGAGTTTTAAAATGTTTGCATATTATATATTACCTATATATCGTGCATGTGTGTTTGTGTATGTATATGTACATATAAACACATATTAAATTCATTATATAGCATAAAACTTAAACCTGCTGTGCTAAGTATTTAAAATAAAGTTGCTTAGATAATTTATTCAATATTGACAATATCATGTAGCATATAAAATACTTTCCTGGAAAGGTCTAGATTCATAAAAGTACTTGGAGTTATAGTCATTTTAACTGTAAAAAGGGCTATAATGAAGAATGAACAAATGAAGCATTTATTAATCATAATGTGTAAAATATTGTGCTAAGTGTTTGCAATATAAATACAAAGAGAAGAAAGTCCCTGCCTTCAAGAATCTTGCATTCTAATAGGGAAAGAAAACATACATATAGGTACATTTGGTTTGGAAAGTTATAAAAATGGTGAGGGCAGCCTTGGGGGAGTGGACTAAAAAAGGTATCCTAGGGTCAATGACTGAGTTGATTTTATAATGGTTCTGGAACTGGAAAGGTGGAAGAAGGGAGTTGTTAGGTATCTAGCAAGATGCCTGGATAGTGAAAGGAAGCATAGGTGGAGCCAGTGAATGAATTCTAATGGTTAATTTCCAGTGAAAAGAATGACGAATTTAATAGACACATGTCCCTAGTATCTCTCCATCCCACACTGTCCACAAAAGTGGCTATATAAGTTAATAATTTTGGATGAACAGCTCACTGCATTTATTTGGCATAAATTTATGCTACCAGGTGTTTGGGGTACTGATGTATGTATTTTGACAGTTGTTCCCAAAGCAACACAGTATTTAGAAAGAAAGGACTCCTTTGGACTCTGGTATTCATTTGCTTTTTTCATTCTTCCTTTGACTTTCCTACAATATTTTCATGCTTCAAAGATTTCAGGTTTTCATCCTTGTGGGTATTCTCTCGATTCAAACATTTAACTAATAGTTATTATATATACCTATTATGTACCAGGCATTATCCTAGGCACTGTGGATATTAAGAGAAAAAAATGAGAAGCTGCCCTGAAGAAGCTTAAATTCTAAAGAGGAAGATGTGTATATAGAGATGTATATGTGTGCACATATGCCTTATAGATAGATATAAGTATTTTAAAAGTATATATATATATAACTTAGGTGAATAGAAACTAGACTTTTGATTTCATTAGCATGAAGAAAAGAACTTCCACTAATGTAAATAGGCCTTTTTTCCAACGGCTAGCCTTATGGAGATTCAGTCTTAGAGATATTCCATATATGTACAATGAAAACTGCACTCTGTTACCTGAGTCTAAACCCACTCTCTCAAGAAATCAAAGAGGATAAAGGAGAATGTTTAAAGAGGAAGAGTATTTTTTACTTTTTCCTTCTTATTCCTTTAAAGTAAGTTTTTATTTGCAAGAGCTAATAAATACTAGGTCATTTATGGAAATTAAGGTACTCATCCCTTGACAGCGAAGGAAACACAGTCAGGGGTGGGGGATGAGGGGGGAGTTTCAAAGCAGTAGAGAAGAAATACCTCAATCCTTAAAGGTACCCTTGAACGGGGAGGGAGCAATTGTTGATGAACTAGCACTGTTCAAATGGAGCAGAATTTTATGTACTACATATAGAATATCTAAAAAACAAATGAAAGGATTGTGTTTATTACCACTGAGAAGTGGAAGAATAAGGGGATGGTAGTTTGCTAGCCATGGAAGATGAAGTATCTGTATTCATTAATATGTACTAGAAACCTTCTAGACCAGTAACGGGCAAACTACGGCCCATGGGCCAGATTCAGCCCCCTGAAATGTTCTATCTGGCTGGGGGACATTATTCCTAATCTGATGAATACAATGAGTAGGATATAATACAATGAAACTTCAAAAGAGTTACCTTAAAAACAGACTGACAGATGAGCATTTCCTTTCCTTTGGCCCCCTCTTTAAAAAGTTTGCCTATCACTGTTCTAGATCTTAGTTTTCATGAGTTTCTATGACTGGAAAAAATTGATCACATAGTAGTCACATCATGCCAACAAACTTCTTGAAACTTAGCTGTCACTCCTCAGCTGACAAAAATATTTGTTATGTAAAAAGGAATTCTTTATTCCCTTTTTTATTTTAATGAACTCAATCAAGAACTTGGACTTTCCCCCCCCCTTTGTTCTAATTTAATCAGAGACCTGGAGGTCCTTTTACCATAGAGATGTGAAAAGATATACCAGCCCTGAGTGAAAGGAAGGAAAAACCAAAGGGAGACAGGAAATGAGGTGGAAAGGGGAATATAAAAGGTCAGCCAGTGCAAAGACTGAAAGGGTGTGGGAGTTTTTTTCTGCCTGGTGAGCTGAGCTTGAAGGTGCCCTACTACTTAAGTGTGTGTGTATGTGTGAAGAGATTTTATTAACAATTTTTTTTTCTTTTCCTTGGATCCTATGTTTATTTGTTGGGTGAGTTACTGAAGATGTGAAGGAGGAGGCTTACATTGTTGGACTTCTGGCTGAAGACCACCAGGACTCCCAAGCAGAAGCTGGGTAGTTAGTTGGACTTCTGACAGTAGTTACAGGGTAGCTAGTTAGGCAATTTATTTATCTACCTCCTTCCTATATTTTCCTCCTTTTACTATATTACAATTAAATTAAATTGTTAAAAACTGCTAAGAGTTTCCTCTGGCTAAGGGTATAATATTTAAAGTATTAATTTATGACTCTTTTATTAGTCAAAACCCCAATGTAACCCTTACAGTTACTTACTTGAACTAATAGATTTTCTAGTTTGACCTACTAGCACATGAATAGAACCTCTTAGGACCTAGGATTAACTGTGGGCAACAGGGAGGCAGAGGAGTAGAAATGTTTTCTCAATCTGAATCCTCAGGCATTTTCATTGGCCATCCCTCATTCCTCCCTCCAGGAATACTTTCGCTCTTTGTCTCTGCCTCTAGTTTCCCTTCCTTCAAATCCCAGTTAAAACCTCACATTCTAAAGGAAGTCCTTTCAAATCTCTCTTAATTTTAATGCCTTCCTTTGGTAATTATTTCCAATTTACCCCATATGTAGATAGCTTATGCAGAATGTTTTCCTGTTACTTCAATAGATTGTGAGCTCCTCAAGGACAGGGACTGTCTTTTGCCTTTCTTATTATCATTGGCATTTAGTAGTTATTTAATAAATAGCACATAGTAGGTACTTAATAAATGCTTATAGACTGACTAGTTTTTGGTTGGTTTCATGGTGGGTATAAAAAGAATCAGTTCATTTCCAGGGTTTCTCTTACATAGGACAATTTTCATTAACAGAAACCTCTTTAACACATCACTTAATGTGCATATAATTTGGGTTTAGTCTATTCTGAACCTTTTTGCCATTCCCCCACTGGTACAAAGCGATTCCAGTCTGTCCTCTCCAGAGAATTCATCAAATGTCCATGTTAATACAACTAGTAGCAACATGATGCCTTGCTCAAACTGATTTCTTGTTTGTTTCACTTACTTTAGTGCCCCTGCTGCTGCTTTCATATTTTTATTTATAGCAAATCTCCAGATTCTCTATCTGGTTGCCTTCAACTGCACACAAGGTAAGTGCTGTCAGTAGCAGTCATGCTCAGTACATGTTAACTAAATTCTGTTCAGGGCAATGGCATTCTGGCTTGTGCTTTCCAATCCTTCTGTAAATCAGAATTAGGTTAAGTACACACTCTTACTAGCAATAGCCAACCTACTCAATAATTCCTTGAATTTTTAATAAACACATAACACAAAATATCAGAGGAAAAAGCCATAACAATTGATTCTTTCTCAGAACAAATCATCAATAGATACTTAGTGGAAAGAAATTCCTCCCTTCCTCTTCCCCAGTTTTCTTCTTTTTTCAAAATATCAACTATCAACTTTTGATTGTGGTTATCAGCAGTTGATTGAAATCCCCTGTGAGAGGCAATCTCTTACTTCCTAATGTTATAAGATAAATTAATAAGATGTTTAAGATTAGTTGGGAGGCTTAGCAAGCAGGGTGGGGAATTCTAAATGGAATGGGAAAGCAGGAAGTTGTGCATCTCTCTCAGATGGACTCCATGGTGGCTGGGGACAAGTTGTAACTGACCCCTGGGAGACCTCAGAGGAAGTGGAGTTTGTACCCTGATATCCTGATATCCAGAAAGAGGAAAGTAATTTGCATATGGGAGGTTAGGTTGAGACTACAAAACCTAACCTGAGTTGCTGGTCAGCTCAGGTTGGTTTAGCTCCCTGACTTACCCAACTGAAGGAGTACTGGCTGAAGACCTGGGAAAGCTGTATCATCACTGGATTTTGACAGGACTCAGCAGTGAGGATCCCACTTTCATCCCTGATCTCCATTGTGCCCTGCCTTGCTATAGTTTCTAGCTTAGTGTAGATAAGTCCATTCCCTGACCCTGAGGCTTGCCCATAGACTGGTAGAATAGAACCCCCTTTTCCCTTCTTTCAGACTATAGTTCTTTGGATTAAACCCTATTTATAAAACTTATTGTCAGTCTACTCACTTGTTAGTCTCACAGACTCCCTGGCTGGGTGGATCAGTGTGACAGTTAAGGCCAAACAATCACTCCTGTCAACTGCCATTCCCCAAACTGCCAAACCCAGTTTCCCTAACTTGTTTAATCCCAGACTATTGTCCATTCCTGTCTCCTACTCACCCTTCGGAACCCAAATAAAAATATACAAGTTAACCCCAGTTTTTACTTTATGACTAAGAAAATCATTTTGATTTTTGGATAGCTCTAATTGTGAGTTTTTCCTGACTCAAGTGTACATTTTCCACTTTTACCACTTAGACCCACTACTATGAGTTTTGCCTTCTAGTGCCTATCAGAACAAGTCATTTTCTTCTTTATCTGAAATGTATCCTAACCTGCTCTCCCCATTCTCTCTTCTCCATTTTTTCAGCAACTTTCTGTTCTCAAAACTAAAAATCCTTAGATCCTTGAATGAATCCTTATATGGCATATGTTTGAAGTTATTAACCATTCTAATTGCCTTTCTTAGTATGTTCTTCAGTTTATTAACATGCTTCATATAATGTGGCACCCAGAATTAAGCATCATTCTATAGTCCAGGGTGATATTCAGCAAGACTTTCATCTTCTTTTTCCTAGATATTGTGCCTCTTTAATGAAACCTAAGATTGAGAACTGACTTTCTTGGCTGCCATATCATGGCAGTGCGCCCTATTGAGTTTGGAATTAATAAAACTCCCAAATCTTTTTCATATTTCTCCATCTCCTTTCTTTGGCCACTTGAACATATTTCCAGGATGAATGTAATTTAAATCTTTGACTTTTAAGACAAGGAGAAAGAGGAGAAGATAAGGAAAATAAAGAAAAAGAGGAAGAGGAAAGGGAGAAAGGGGAGGAGGAGGAGAAGAAGAAAGAAGAGGAAGAGGAGGCAGACAAAGGGCATTGGGGGGAGGAGGAAGAAATTAACTTGGACTCCAAATCATCACACCAATCCCCCTCTTTTTTTGAGCTAAGAGTAACCAGTAGACTCGATGGCTTAGACTGTGTTATAAATAAGGAGTATTCCATTAGAGAAATCCTTCTAGCTCATGAAATATTTCTTTTTCTTCTACGGAAAATCAGAAATCTAGTAAAAGTAAATCTGTATTTTACCAACATATGCACATGCCATGAGAGTTATTGACAGTTCCTCAATATCTGGGTAACTTCCTTAGGGCCTTCTGCAGCAACCAAGTCTGCTGACCTTCCATCACTCTGATGCGGCACAGAGTGCCTGCAGCCTCCTAAAAATCATCATCATTGGCCTTTTGAACATTCTTCCTAGGGTAGAACCAGATGGAGAGTTTCTAAATTGTACACATAAATAGGAAAACTGGATTGTATGCCTCCCAGGGGTGTCACTGTGAAAACATACACCTGTAATTAACTTAAGCATCCACTGGATTTCACCTGGGCTTTAGAGTAATATAACTGACACACAAGAGGGATGGGTTGCCAGATTCAGAGAAATGTGGGTATTGATGTTCTTAGAGGGAGCTGGCTGGCAGCAGGTACACATTTAGTTTCCAAAATTGTTCATTAGCCCTGGATGTCTGAGGAACTATTGTTTGTAGAAATTCCAATGCCAGTCACTTACAAGAATTCTCATTTTGACTATTTGAAAAATAGTATTGCTTTCTCTAAAAAGGTAATATGATTCTCAGTAATACTTTTTCTCAGAAATTGAACAATATCTTCATCATTTTACTAAATTATACTCAGCCACCTCTACAGGGCACAAAAATGTGTTCATTAGTACTCAAAAGGGAAGAGAAAAAAAAACTTCATTCCTCCTTCATCCCCAAATCTTTGCACACACAAAACTAAGAGGCACATCACTGAGTATCTACTCAGGAACATATCTAGCTTTCTAAAAGGTGGCTCTGAAAGTTACCTGAGAAATTATTACAAAATGGCTATACCAGCATGCCTCAAAGAATACTGGGACCTGTACACCATCACTCCTCTCTCTACTTTCTGTCAGAATTCATGATTTCTCTTGGTCTAAAACCCCAACTCTCAAGTAGCCCCTATCCCATTCTTCCTTTATAAAAATCTCAGGGATAGGACTGAGAACTTCCCTTCAACTCTTCCCTGTTGGGATATTTTCTGGTAGGGAGAAAGAAACACAAAATTTGGTGTTAGAAAAAGTTGTTTCAGTTCTTGGCTGTCTTCTATGACTTTGGGTAAGTCACTTCCTTTTTCTCATCTTCAGTTTATAAAATGAAGACTTTTACTACAGTCTCATCTAGCTCTAAAGCATGGTCCTATAGTCTAAAAAGTCTCCTCAAATTGGATAATATGTCATTGGTGCTTCCTTACCTGTTTGTCTTTAAACAAATATGTAGCCCCTTTGAGGAAACTAGAGGAATATTACAGAAGGAAAAAAATAACAAACATGAAAAGATTTACAAATTAGAATTTCCCCTCATGTTTGTTGGAATGTGAATGAATCCAGGCCAGATCTTTTTGGAGTCATGAGCAGGAATTGTTAAATTCTTGCCTTTAAATCCTTAGCACCTACTATCCTACCTTTTCACATAGCTCATACTAAATGGAATTTTTTTTAGTTGAATTGAATTCTCAACTATATCATTGATTCATCCCCTCATTCTTCTTTTGTGAGATAGTCATGCCCACCTTCTGTAATAATGGGCTTTCAACTATTGGTTCTGGTTTTCTTATCTCAATATATCTGAGTCTACCTTCCCTACCAAACATTTTATACCACTAGGCTAAGACAAAAGTGAACATTGGTGACAATGATAGGTCTTTGAAATATTAAGGACTCAAGTGAGTTTCATTTGCATCAGGAGCCAAGAAACAGAGCAAGGCAGCAATTCAGCCAAACTCTCCAAATACTGCCTTCTAAAAAGCTTTAAAATAATGTGTCGACTTGGATTCTGAAACATCATAACCAACAAAAGGTTGAGATGAGACATTTTTCCAGCCCAAGACAATTTAAGATATTGTCAAGAAAGGTCTGTGACACTGGGATGGAGGCTGGTGCCAAAACCAGTGATAGGTTTCAGAGATAGATTTGATAGCATCAGGATCTTCAGGAGTTTTCAATCCAGAGAAGCATGCAAAATCTGAAATTTTCCCCAAACCCAACTGAACAGAGTCCAACTTTAATATAAAATTCAATGTCAAGGCATAGATTGGAAAAATAAGCAAATAAAAGGACCTAAGCAAAATCTACTACAGTGGCAGCGAAGATCAAGGCAAAAACAAAGAAGGCAACAATGTGAAAATAAATGCAAGCAAAGTCCCAAAGGAAAATACAGATTGTAAGCCCAACAAGAATTCTTGAGTTAAAAGAAGAGACAGAGTATTGAAGAAAATTTTTGAAAAAAAGAATTAAAATGATGCTAGGAAGTTTTGCAAAGACAATGAACCATTTGGTAAAGAGGCACAACAATTACCAAAGAAAATAACATTTTAAAAATAGAATTGTGGTCTCATGGTAAAGGAGCAAAAAATTCCCTGAATAAGAAAAAAAAACTTCTTAAGAATCAGAATAAGCCAAATAGAAAAATAAATTCAAAGACTTACTGAATAAAATAATTTTTTAATAATTAGAATTAGGTAAGTAGAAGCTGACTCTTTGAGATATCAAAAAATAATAAAAGAAAGTCAAAAAATAAAAAAATAGAAGAAATGTGCAATATCCTATTGAAAAAACAACTGTCATGCAAAATAGGCTATGAAGAGATAACTGAAACATTTTTGGAATACCTGAGAGCAAAGAGAAAAGAGTTAGACCATCATGTATTTTAAAAACTATCAAGGAAAATTGTCCTGATTTTCTAGACTAAAGGATAAGAGGGAAATTTAAAAGAATCTACCAAACACCTCCTAAAAGAGATCCCCAAATGAAAACTCCTAGGAATATTATAGTCAAAATTCAGAGCTTCCAAGATGAGAAAATATTGTAGGCATCCAGAAGATAATCATTCATTGTGGAGCCCCAGGCTGGATCATGCAAAATTTAGCAGTTTTCATACTAAAATATTGGAAGGCTTTGAATATGATATTTCAGAAAGTCAGAGAACTAAAATTATAGTCAAGAATCAACTACCCAGGAAATGTGAATATGAATCTTTATTTTATTTTATATTTTACAAAAAATTTTTAAAATATTTTCCCATGTTTACATGATTTATTTTCTTTCCCTCCTCTCTTCTGTTACCCCTCTCAGAGACAGTAGCCCTTCTCCTGGGTTATACAAATGTTTTCACTTATACCTATTTCCATATTAGTAACTTTTGCAATAAAGCAATCTTTAAAAATCAAAACCCCAAATCATATACCCATATAAACAAATGAAGTCATATGTTTTTCTTCTGTATTTCTACTCCCAGTTTTCTCTCTCTATGCAGATAGAATTCTTTCTCATAAATCCCTTGGGATTGTCTTATAGTAGCAAAGTCTATTACATTGGAATATTCCACAATGTTTCACTTTCTGTATACAATGTTCTCTTGGTTCTGCTCATTTCACTCTGCATCAGTTCCTAGAGATTCTTCAGGTTCATATAGAAATCCTCTAGTTCATCATTCCTTCTAGCACAGTAGTATTCTATCAACATAATATACCACAATTTGTTCAGCCATCCCCCAATTGAAAGACATCCTCTCATTTTCCAATTTTTTGCCATCACAAATAGTGTGGCTATGAATATTTTTGTACAAACATTTTTCATTATTATCTCTTTAGGGTACAAACTTAGGAGTGGTATTGCTGGATCAAAGGGTATGTATTCTTTTGAAGCCCTTTGGGCTTAATTCCAGATTGCCTTTCAGAATGGTTGGATCAATGATGAATATGAAATTTAAGGAGAAAATAGTTATTTAATGATATAGAGCTCTTTCAAGCATTCCTGGTAAAAATATTGGAGCTGAATAGAAAAGTTGACATTCAAATGTAAGACTCAAGAGAAAAAGAGAAAAAAATGAAATAGAAATCATGAAACTTAATAAGGTTAAACTATTTACTTTCATATATGGAAAAATGCTACCTATCACTCTTAAGAACTTTATCATTATGGCAGTAGTTAGAAGGAATCTACATAGACAAAGGGCACAGGATTGAGTCTCTTATGTTGAAATGATCTTCAGAAACTGAGGTGGTGATAAAGAGGTGTGTCCTGGGAGAAGGCAGAAGGGAATGGGAGAATGGGGCCAATTATCTTGCACAAAAGAGGTCTAAAAGGAAGAGCTTTTAAAGCATAGGGGGAAATATGGAGGATGTGGGGAGTGGCAACCCTTGAACCTCATTCTCTTCAGAATTGATTCAAAAGAGAAGATATTTATCTGTCCAGTTGGGTATAGAAATCTATTTTACCCAACTGGGAAGTAGGAGGGGAAAGAGATAACAGAATGGAGTTATGATAAAATGAAGGGTAAATTAGGGAAGTGTGTGTGGGTGATTATTGATGGTAAATAGATGGGTATCTGGACTCCCCCCTTGTTAGCTTTCAATGCACCAGATCAGCTATTCACTCAACAACACAGCTATTCACTCAACAACACCCCGGGGAAGACCTATGAGGGAATAAACTTAAAAAGGTTCCCAGTTGGCAAAAATATAGTGGGGATGTTGAAGGAAGTTATTGGGAATCAGTTGTGACCCTAATGGGTTAGATCCCCCACTCAGAGCTAGCACTATGGAGACAAGCCTCCCCACTCCTAAATTCTAGTAGCTTTGCCCTTCAAGATGGTGTTTGGTATTTGTCTTCCCCTCAGCCACAAGATCAGTCTTCCTCCCCTCCAAGTCACACCCCAAAACTACCACTAATAAACTAATAAAGATTTATTATAAGGATGAGGGGATTCAGGATAACAGGGCAAGGGATGTTTGAGGATTTTTGAGGAAGGAGTGTACAGGGATAACTTCTCTATCAACTATTAACCCCACAAGAGAGCAGTTCTGGTTCCTTTTGTAGCTTTGACTCAGAAACTGACTCTCCCTCCCCTCACAATATCCTATCCTTAACACTATCTAACAAACAGGGGAATAACTGCAAGGAAGGGGTATAACAGGGATCAAGGAAGAGTCTCCCAAGTGCCTGCTCCTTCCGGAGACGGGCCACTAACTCCAATTATGGAGCACAACTCTTTCGGTTTCTTCTTCATTGGCAATTAAGTCAATAGAAAGGTTTGGCTGTTGAAATCTCCAGATTACCCCTAAATTTTGGGTTCAGAAGAGCTAAATTCCTGTCCAGAACCTCCCAGCCACCCACAACTATCCACCCCAAGCCCACTCGAGACTTGAAAGTCCTCTCAGGAGACTTTGGCAGTTGGCAGTTGGCCATTGGCAGTTTAGAATCTTCAGAATTCTTCTCCAAACTCTTGTTGTTGGCCCCTCCCAAATGTAGAGTTCTGTGGGGTCAGCTTCCAGTCCCTTCCAAGATGAGTGCTTAGTGATCCTTGATTTACCCCAATTCCACACTTATAGAAGTCAGTGGTCAGAAGCAAAACAGACCTTCCCCCCCCCCCGGGTTATACATGTATTATCACCTAATACCTATTTTCATATTATTCATTTTTGCAATAGAGTAATATTTTCAAAACCAAAACCTGATAGGCTATATCTATATTAAAAATATCTTTAGATGTGTGTGTATGTGTGTGAGTGTGTGTGTGTGTGTGTGTGTGTGTGTGTGTGTGTGTGTGTTGAGAGAGAGAGAGAAAGAAAGAGAGACACAAGCTGTGGATATGAATAGAATGAACTCACCTATAAAATGGAAGGGAGAATATACCAAAATGGATTAGGACCCAAGAATCCAATAATTTATAGGAAACATTTGAAAAAGAAACACACTTGAAAATACACTTGACAGAGAAAAACACCTGCCGTTAAAATAACGCCCTATGGAAGAATCCATTATGTTTCAAATTGTACTTAAAAAAAAAAGATAGAAATCATCTCAAAGTAAAAGCAGAACTTGGTTTAATTAAAATAGATAATTAGAGAAACTACATTTTGCTGAATGTAGATAAAGAAATAATATAAAATGTCTCCTAGTCTTTTTCCCATAGGTGACAAGGAAGATCCCTGAGGACAGGGACTGTTTCATTTATCTTTGAACATCCAAAGCCTAGCACTGCACCTGGTCCATAGCCAATGTTTAATAAATACTTGTTGATTGATTGAATTGGAGGTTAGGGGGAAAATAACCAAATCCTCAACATAAGAACTGGGTCATGAAGAGAGATGATTGTTAATGCCTAAAAGGTCTAAAAGTAGACGAGGCAGAAGGAGGATGAGACAATATTGATTTCTTTGCCAATGGGTGAAGCTCTATTTTCTTGAGATTGTGTGTCAGTTAATATGCAACAGCTTTCTACAGATCAAAGAAGACTTTGTTATCAAATCTTTATGAAGGGCTCACTACAGGGAAGGTCTTGTGCTAGAAGTGGGAGCACAGAGAACTCTACCCCCACAGGGGTCTCTGTGGCATCACGCAGATGTATTCAGGACCATAAAGGATAATTGAATGGAAATGGAAATAGAGCAACCAGTCTGAGTAAATCTAGCCATGCCAAGCATAATTCTGTACGTGGCTTTTCAATATCACCGAGTTAACCTTCAGAGAATTCAAGAAACATATGCCACTCTGTGTATAAATAGGACCACTTTGCTACTTTTGTATGGAAAAAACTTAACTAACCTGATGTCTAAATCATTGGCAGATCCAGATAGGTGGCTCACACTTAGCTTTTAATCAAAAGATATTCTCAACAGCACAGAGAAAAAAAATGGTCAAATTAGAACTCACAAATAAAAAAATGTTTTATATTTTCAAATAACTGATGTGAAGATTTATCTTGTTTGACACTTTATTTTTCTAAGGGAGAATATTTGATGGGCTTGGAGTAGGAGGAAAAATGGTGGAGGGAGCAAAGTGATGTGATGCCACGAAAGAAAAGGGGATCAAAGGGAAAAAAATTAATGTACTATAGAGAAGAAAATCAAATTCAGAGAGAAAAATAACTTTAGAACTAATGTGTTGATTATATTATGTATTATAGAAATATTGTATGTTGTATATTATATAATTAAGAAAAAGCTGTATGTAAAAAACAAACCAAAAATGTTGAAGAAATCTGAATCCAAGAAAAGTTAAATAACTTCTGAAGATCAACAATAATGGAATTTGAACTCAGATCCTCTGACTCCAAGTTCAAGTCTACTATAGTTGGCTGACTATACTTCCTCTATGAATTGATATAATAGAGATACCAGATGGCAAAATGGAATACATATTTGACTTCATGAAGGATCTTTGAATAGAAATGGAACTACTAGTAGCACTATTACTAGTCTTGTGAATTATGATACTTTTATTTTTCCTCAGTCTTTTTATGTTCATCCAATTTATACTGGGAGGAAGAGGCAGAAAGGAGGCTGGGAAGTTCTGGTAAATGTTTAATAATTGGTTGTCTGGGAAAAATATACTCCGTGACCCACTTTAAGTTTGACCTGAATTACTATTAACATTTTTCCTTCCTTTTCTTGAGTTTAGAGAATCAACAACAACAACAATAACAAAAAACAAACCCTAACTTTAATTTGTAAAGTCTTCTGATTTTTCAGAAGTAAATGCTTCACGCAAAATTTTACAACTAGCTTTCATGAACCAACATAAGCTGACTCCTGTACACCAGTGGGAGGTCAGAATAACATGTATTGACTTCTTTGTTATGCTTGCTTAAGCTGCCTACGTGGGGATGTGTGTTTGAGGCCACGAGGATGCCAAGAGTCTATTTTTCAGTCAAGTCAAGTCAACAAGAATTTATTAAGTGCTCACCGTGCTGAGTGATGGGGATACAAAGAAAACAGGGAGAAAAAGCACAGACCTTGTCCTCAAAGGGTCTATATTCTAATCGAGGAATTAACAGATAAACAGAGATGCTTATATACACACATATATGAATATGTATATATAGCATGGATGTAGGATAAATCATTTTACATATGAGGAAAATGAGGCAAGCAGAGTTAAATGACTTGCCCAGGGTCACATAGCTTTTACATTGTCTGAACTCAGGTCTTCCCTCCAGGCTCTACCTGAGCATATTTAAGCACAAATGTAATTTATCTCTATTTCTCAAGTATTGTTAAGAGAGTTTTTATTAATTTCTCCTTTTTTATATTCAAGAGAAAAGGAACAATAATATTTTTCAGTGAGAGACCCCCTGCTGGATTTTTTGCCCCCAAAAACATGTGCTTGGGATTCCAGACTTTTCTTCTTTCTTTCAGAAGTAATTTTTCCCTCCTCCTTTCCTAATACTACTATTACTCATACTCCCTGCTACCCATTCCCAATCCATTATATATATATGCAGCTCCAATGAACAAAGGTTTTTTTTAAAAAATTACATTGCAAGGGAATCTTAGAGGTACAAACAAGATATGGATTAGTTGATTTATAGTTATGTAATATCACATTATACTTTAGCTAGGCAAAATATGAACGTCTTAAGGCCCAGTTGGTTTTACTTTTGGTTAAAACCTGTTTTCCTCAGTCATTTGAACCCTGATTCACAAAGTCTCTTCTGTACATCGCTTTCTAAAATCTCCTACCCAGATCTTCTTCTGCCCATGGTACAGAGTACCAACTCAAAACTCCTGAGCTCTGACCCCATTTTATTCAGTTTACCCTGGTTTCCCTTAGCTCTATAGCCTTCTGAACCATTATGTCATTCTCTCTGAGCCAAAACTTGTAAACCTTTTCATATAATAGATTCTTTTGGTAATCTAATGAAACCGATGGGATCCTCAGAATGATATTTAAAAATAAAACATGTAAAATAAATAGGATTATAAGACAACCAAATGTTAGAGTAAATAAAGATGTAATTTTTCCCCATCTAAGTTCCTTGAGGGTCCAGAGATTCCACATTAAGAACTCCTACTCTAAAACTTCCTCTTTTACTCAAAACAGTCAAGTCCTGACTTCCCAACCACAGAGTCACCAGTAGCCTAGCATATTAAAAACCATTCAATTTATATACCCTCTTCTGGCATTTTTTTCCTGAGAATATTTTACTATTCTGAACCCCATCCTTTCATTTCCCCACTACTTTTTATTACTTTTCTGTCTCCTATTTGGGGAAAGAAGGGTTTTTTCTGCAAATTATTTTCTTCATGTATAATTTCAAGAACACAGTTTCTCAATTTCATCCTTATATTATTAAAAGTAGCCACCATACCTCTACCAGGAAAAGTCGTATCATTTACAACAAATGATACTGTTAGAATAATTCACATGGCAATGTGTTGTTAGTATGTGAATAGACATATTTAGAAATTTGTAGTTTTATTAGTATTTCTTGTTAAGTTCTCACTGAATTTCATCTTGTCCAATAATTACACCTTCTCATTCGATTTAGAGTTATGATCACCTAAACACTATGAAGAAAAGTCATTCTTGTAAAGTCTGCCTTCTTCATATAGCCAGATTTTGAAATGCATTTGGAAAAAAAAAACACCCTATAGAGTTTGTATCTTTTTCCCTCCTCCTTGAGGGTGAAGAATTTATATATAGGCATTCATGAGTATGGTGAGCAAAGGCCTCACCCTCACAATGCATGTCTTAGCTAAAATAAAAGTACCAAAGGACCTGTATATTAGCAAGATATGGGCTAGAAGACTCTTGTTATTCTTCATCAGACCCTTTTGGGTCCCCGATGGTCATATGTTTGCTATACTCTTCCCTCTCCAAGATGTAGCCAAGCCATTCTTCTGTTAGCCACTAATATAGCCCAGAGAAAGAAAATGTAGGAAGAACATGTGAATGAGGCTGAATGAAACTGAGGCAGCTAAGTGGAATGGTGGATTCCTCCAGCAGTGAGGAAAGCCCAAGTCCAAATCTAACCTTACATGCTTACTAAATGTATGACTCTAGACAAGTCAGTTAAAGTTCTGTTTGCCACAAATTCCTCAAATGTAAAATGGAGAAAATAATAGTTTCTACATCACAAAGTTGTTAATGAGAATCAAATGGGATATTTGTAAAGCAATTAGCACATTATCTGGCATGTAATAAGTGTCCTGAAAAAGTATATTGTCATTTGGAGATATGCAGAGATCTCATTTTACAGTGTTTTGGTAAAGCATAGCATTTTAGAGGTAGAAAGACTTTAGAAATTAGTTAGCCCAACTCTCTCATATTAAAGATAAGGGAAGTGGGAGTAAGAATGTCTCATCCAATGTCTCATTTTTCAGAGACACAGTTTCCTAATAAATAAGAGACTTGGATGCAATGATTTCTAAGGGCACTCAACTAAAAGACAGGATTATAATGATGATAATGAAATGGTGATAAATACCATGAATAGTGGACAGAACAGAGCTATAATTTGCACAGGATAAAGGTTCTTTGTTTCAGGTTTCTGTCAAGGTAGAACGTACCTGACACCATAATGCTCAACTATTTCTAAGCCATCACTCTCCCAAGGATTTCATTCATGATTCAAGGATCCAATCTCTCCCTCTTCCAAACCACTAATTAGACTGAAAGATGGATAGAGGTAGATAGATAGATAGATAGATAGATAGATAGATAGATAGATAGATAGATAGATAGATAGATAGATAGATAATAAAATAAGTAAATAGATGGATAGATAGATAAGATGGGTAGATAGATAGATATACAAATAGATAATAAAATAGGTAGGTAAAAAGATAATAAAAATGGATAGATAGATAAATAATAAAATGAATAGATAAATAAATAGATAAGATGGATAGAAAGACAGACAAATAGATAATAAAATGGATAGGTAGAAAGATAATAAAATGGATAGATAATAAAGTGGGTAGATAGATAATAAAATAGATAGGTAGGTAGGTAGGTAAGTACAAAGTATATTTATTATTTACTATGTGCTGGTCATTGAACTAAGTTCTAGGTATACAAATACTTGAAAACAAGATGGTTCCTATTCTATAGGCACTTAAAAACGAAAAGTGTAAAATAAAACATAAAAGAGTACTGGAAAAAGTTCAGAGAGTGAATTAGGCTGGGAAAGAAGTGAACATGGCTAGGCTCCTCTTGTGAAATAGTGATCAGGGTAAAGTGATTCACCAATTAGGAGAGTAAGTCGTTTCACCCCTTAATGAAAATATTCCCAATTTCTGCTCTGGTATAGAGAACTAGGATTTGAATTAGGAGGACTAGATTCAAAGTCTACAATTGACACATCAGCTGTGTGATTCTGGCTGGTGGAAGTGGAAGATTTTCACATTCTGGGAGGAGCCCACAATGTCAAACTCACAAATCCTTTGGGTTGTTTTGTACTAGTAAAGATGACTCCTCATATAGCACTTTAAGGTCTGTAGAACGTTTTTCTTCTGCTTAGAGAACATTCTTGTTTTGAAACTATTCTTTGCAATGAAGAGGTAAAAAAAAACAAAACAAGAGGCATCCAAGATTCCAGTTATAGGTCAGTCCATTATCAGCAATATACTTGCATAAATCCATCTTATAAGAATATTCATTTCTCTCCACCCACTGTGGAGTAGGAAGAAATAGCACATTCCTTCTTTCAAGGGAGGCTATTCTCACATATCAGCATTGCTTAGGATCTTTCAAACTTTAGTCTTCCACCCTTGGCAATTTCCTTGCTATATTTTACTTCCCAAGGTAATACGATTGAATAGAGGATCACCCAGCCATGTAAATTCTAAATATCATACCAGAGCTAAGCAGGAGTAGAATAAGTACTTATTTCTGTTCATGATAATGACATTTAAAAGTCTAAAAATTACATAGGGTGAATAGAGATGGATTTATTATAAAATAATTGCCTTTAACTTCTGGAAAACATAAAAGAAAAATATTTTGGTGCAGCTGTCTAAAAGAAAAGGTTTGCTTAAGAAAGAGAGATAACAGAGGGATTCAGAAATCACTTCAAAGGTTATCAGGAAAATCAGGGAATTTTCAAGGGAGAATACAATTCAAGGCATTCACCCAAATCTCCCAAACTTAAAAGCAATATTTTCCATCAGACATCTAATTTAGATTATATACCAAAATCCTATAATAAACCTCCCACAAAGAAATAATAGTACAATGCATGCATTATGGTTGTTCAACACATTATTTAAATACAATTACCATCCTTCCGCCAACAGTGAAGAAGCATAACTTTCCATGGCAACCATAAAAGAAAGGTCACAATAATATTTTCTAAGGCAAACTTTAGCCCTTAAGAGAGATTCACTATATTACTCCCAATGGCATATTATTTGCAATACAGTAGTTAAAGATCAAGTTTCATTAGAATCACATTTTTGGGTTTCTCTTTGGTCACAAAAAAGCACAGCAAAAAAAAAAAAAAAAAAAAAGCACAGCACCAGGTTGCTATGTACAACTCTTGCAGGAGGCTTATTCATCATGTACTCCATCACAGTCCATGGCTAAGGCAGGGTGTAAATAGAAGGTAAAAAAGAGTTTAATTTCAATTCACTTCCTAAACACATTGCTCCCAGATCCAATATAGGAGTGTTACGAAGTGAGCAGTAAGCTAAATTATTTCAGTGGATTGGCGTGGGGGTAGGCTTTTGGACAGAGACAGACTGACAGAAAGACAGAGACAGAGACACAGAGATAGAGACAGAAACACAGAGATAGAGGCAGAGAGACAGAGTCAGACAGAGACAGACAGAGAGACAGAGACAGAGAGACAGAGCACTGTGCTAAATGTTTTACAAATATCTCATTTGATCTTCACAAAGCAGAGTAAATGCTATTTTTAATTCCCTATTTTAGAGTTAAGGAAGCTGAGGCAAACAAAGGTTAAGTAGCTTGCCTTGGTCTGAGGTTTGATTTGAACTCGGACCTTTTTTATTTCAGGCCCAGTATTTTAACCATCGTACCAACTAGCTGCCTCTACTAAATAGAAGGAAAGGCTAAAACCTGGTCTTCCTCCCAGAGACTATTCCACAGCTTGTAGTCTTAGTGAGTTATGAGGAACACTAAGAAATTGTGACTCACCCAAGGTTACCCATCTATTTTGTACCAGAGGTTGGATTTGAGATTGGGTCTTCCTGACAAGAAGCTCATTCTCAAACAACTAAGCCAGTCTGTTTTCCTTATATCGAAGGAAACAAAAGAGGGTGTCAGGGGATCTGAAAAAAGACAAGATCCTATCATTTGTGGAGGCAAATGTGAGTTTGGTTTTCTGGTATCCCTCTGCAGTCAATCATTCATTTCCTCCTGACATTGTCTAATCAGGTTACCTCCTTGTGATTCATTTTATCCATCTACAAAACCAAAAGAAGGAAGAAAATTTGCATTGCTTCAGTGGCTGCTTAGAAAGATTATTGATGCTGACATCTACTTGATAAACTGAGAATATGGGATAAAGTATAATTACATTCATTTCTATTATTGATTAAATAATCAATATTTAAATGGTATGGGAGATCATAGGACCTTGGTTTTAGGAGAGACTTTAGAGGATATAGTCCAGACTTCTTATTTTATAAATGAGGAAATTGAGGCCCAAAAAGCCAAAGTGACTCATCCAAGGTCATATAAAAAGTGATGAAGGTGAGATGTGAAGCTGGGTATCAATCAATCAATACACATTTATTAAGTGCCTTTTTATTATTTGCCAGGTACTTTCATAAGAGGCTCTCTTGCCATTTTAATAACATGCCCCTTACTCCAGGCTCTGCCTTCTACCTGGCACTTCAGCTCTTGCCCTATGATCTTAATTGACAAGAGTCATTGTTTATCCCTAACCCAGATTCTACTCTAGTCATTCTCAGACCATGCTATTATGTACCCTTGCAAACTCCTCTTCTAACACTCTCCTTTCTTCAGGAAGAATAAGAAAACCAACACTATCATTCTTAGAAATAATCAACCAATTGCCCTATAGCTTAATTCACCCCATAAATTCCTAGACCAAAATATCCCTCCCTGGCTATGACTCCAATTTGGGGGCTGTCTTCTCATCTTTAGAATATAAGCTATCTGAGGACAATTACTCTACTGCTTTTTGTGTTGTAGCCTTAGCACTTAGCCTAGTGACTGGCACATAGTAAGCCCTTTATTGCTTGTTAAAAAATTCAAGTCTACTATTGTTTTCAGTTCACTGTATTATTATGCCATCAAGTTTTTTTAGTATATACACCTTTGCTCAATGTACATAGACCATTCAGATCTTCAAACCAAATTTAGATAGTCACTGATGAAAATATTCCCTCTTTGAAAGAAATATTCAATCTCAAATCAAATGACAGTGGCTAAAGAAAAAAAATTAATGCAGCAAATATGGAGTCTAACATCTAGGACTCTTTTTCCACAATCTAAAACTATGAGACTTACAATATAGCAACTGAAGGTACCGTAAATTCATCAGTCATCTCAATCTTTTTGAGGTTAAAGGCTCACCTTGAATCAATATCACTTTTTCTCCCATGAAATCTCATTTAAAGGCAGAAAAATAATTTTTCTCTGCTGATATCTGTGCCACATGTAAAAATAGTCACTCCATGGATGACTTAAGATGAGTTAACACTGCTCATGTACATTTCAGACTTCTTAAATTCCACTGATTAATCCCATTCTTTCCATGGAAACACTAGGAATAAAGGTCTGATTGGAATTTTTGGCAGCTCTCAATTAACCTTTTATTCACACCATATTTCTTCTTGGAATCACAATGTAAATTTCTAAAGTTTCATGTCTGCTGATAGTTTTCTCTAATATGTATAACAAAGATTTTTTAGTGTGGGTGTCCTTATTTAAAATGATAATAAAACATCCATCCCACATACTTTGCCATTAGACCCCTTTCCTAAAAGTGGGGGAGGTTCTTGAAGTCAAATATTTAGTAATGATTTCTTTGCTATGCTCATTTGTCTTAGTTTTTGAGAAAAGTAATAGTAGTGCAGAGAATCCCAAAAGACTGAAATTTTAAGCTACTAAAGCTTAAAACATCATTAAAACTTTTGGAATACACATATACACTCTTAAAATAATCTCATATTATTATAATGTAATGTAATTATGCTATAAATTCATCCTATTATATCTAGACACCCACTATAATTCATTGGTTCATTGATTTAAAGATAGAAGGAAACTCAGAGGAGATTTAATCTATTTTTTTACATATGAAGAAATTAGGCCTAGGTACAATATTTCCCTATTCATACAATTAATATAGCAAAAATAGATTTTAAGCCCAAGGTTTTAGATTTTATTTAGATTTTAGATCAAGAGACGCTTTTTTTATTGTATAATTTTGACCTCTCTAAAAGATGAAAAAGGAAAAATCATCTTCTTTCCTCTCTGAATGATCCTGCAAGGTAAAGAGGAATACTGGATTTTGAGAAGCATGTGCTAATTTATATTTGTTAAAGTCTGTAATGTTCAGTCAGGAAAGAGAAAAGGGGAAAAACTGCAAGATACATATAGTATATACATATCATATCAGATCTCTCTATCTTTTGGTAATTGTTATTTTTTCTCACAGAACAACCAATTATTCCTTTTACTTTATGATTCTATGAGCCCTAATCCTGTATTTCTGACATCATGTCACTGTGTTGCCGAGGAATGATGACAATGTGTGTCATGGCAAAAATATAAAAAAGGAAGAATTAAAGATTTCTTAGCAAACTTCTTTATACTAGTTAACCACATTCGTTTACTGCATCTGGTAAATAAATGTGGTTACGTGGTACAAACTGAAATCTACACAACTCAACATATTTATATGTCCTTTTCCCAAAAAATAGCTGTTTAAATGCATTGGGGAGGGTGGAATGCCATTGGACAATGGAGAAGGAATGTGGCTTCAGGATTTAGTCTCAGAAAACTTCTAATTTGTGACCTGTTCAAATCATTTTACCCCACTTGTCTAGCCCTTAATGGTTTGCTCTGAAACAAATATATAGCATCAATTCTAAGACAAAAGGAAATTTAAAAAAAATGCATGTCTAAGCATTATCTTGAACACTGTTAGTACGGCAGAACTCATTACTTACATCATTTTATGTTTTTTTTGGATCAGTTAAATTTTTAATCATGTTTTCACTTCAACTGAAACATTGGCTTCTCTATTGCCTCTATTTATCAAGTCTAATTTTTTCCTTTCTGGAGCCAAATACAATCATCATTATTATGATATCTCTTTAAATGGTTGTAGAAATTTATCCCATATCTATCTTCTAAGCTTTGCTTTTTCCAGACCAAGAATTCCTAGTTCCTTCAATAATCTTCACATAGCATTTTTATTATTTGCTCTGTTCTGGAAATGCTTCCATTTATATATTACCTACCTCTCAGGGCTCTTATAAGGGTAAACCAAGATATTTATAAAGTACTACATAAACCTTAAAGCACTATATAAAGGATAGTTCTCATAAGCATCATTACTATCACCCCCACCACTACCATCATCATCAACAACATCATTGTTGTTTGTCAATCTTTCCTAAAATGCAGTGTCTATAACTAAATCCAGTAATTAAAATGGAGGGATTATCAGTTCCATTACTATATTATAAAATTTATCCTGAAAGAAATTTCTCTTGCCTATGATTACACTGAAAATGCTCCAATGGGTAGAGAGACAATGGTGAAGTCAGTCCTATCTCTGATTAGCTATGCGACCTTGAGTGAATCTTTTAAGCTGTCCTACACTTAGGTAGAGGCAGCTAGGTGGCATGGTGGATGGAGTGCTAGTCCTGGAGTCAGAAAAACCTGAATTCAAATTCAGCCTTAGATACTAACTGTATGACTCTGGACAAGTCACTTAACCCTGTTTGCCTTAGTTTCCTCATTTGTCAAATGAGGTTGAGAAGGAAATAGCAAACTACTCTAGTATCTTTGCCAAGAAAACTCCAAGTGGGATTATGAAGAGTAAGACATGACTAATTGACCAAAACAATAAAACAAACAAACAAAAAAAACAGATTGCTCAAAATTTCTCAAATACATTCTGTATCAAGGAATAGTTTCCATAGTGAAAGTTTGATATAATTTGGTTTGTGACTCCCTGCCTCCAAAATACATAGCATTTTTTTCCTTGTCTGGTGTCACAATCTTGAATTATAATCTTTTGGTGATTCTATATGTCTGAAAGTCAGGGAAAACTATTATCCTTAAAGAATAAAAATTAATGTTGATCAAAAGCAAAATGGAGATATGTAAGATGGGTGTAAAGAATCTTTCAAAATTACCAAATTGACTTGTTCATGAGAAGTGTATAAATATAAAAAACAAGGTGCTCAAGGATTGGAAAAGGAAATGTGACAAGGGTGTAGCAAGAGTTGGTGATAATAGGTAATCTGAGTATTGCCCTTCTATGTTCATAATGTCAAAAGACCTATAGGAATAACTCTAGTATTTTTTAATATCTAGTTACTTCTTCAAAAAAGTGATGGGATGATATAGACCAGAATTATACCGAATGAATAAGCCATGATGATTTGAAGTTTCTATTTTTTAAAATGAGTACTTATTCAAAGCCAAAAATTATCAGAGATATAAATTATTAAAGATGTGGCCTCTTAATTAAAAAAAAACTAAAACTATTTTACATTTATTTATACCTATTTTGTACTTTGTGCAAGTCAAAAGACCAATAGGAAAAACTTTAGTATTTTGTGTAAATCTCTTCAAAAAGATTGGGAGAAGATCTAGGCCAGAATTATAAAGGCTGAATGGCCTAGGATGATTAATCTCTCAGTGCTCTGGGTAATACTCTATGCCTTTAGAGAAAAGATGCTGTCTTGCACTGGTGGAAGGATTTTCTTCATTTGAGAATTCCATATAACAATTTAGAAATCCATCGTCACATAGATGATAACAGATGGACTCCATCAAACTGTTTACAACCCGTATACAACCTTTGGAAAATTTAATGACCTAAAATTTTTAAATTGATTTTAAGGGGCCTTCAGAAATTATTTTTAGATATCCAGTAGCACCATTACCTCTGACTGATCATTTTTCTACCTTTGAGTTGTTTGTAACAAGAGGTAAAGGGTCTTATTTAGTAGTTGAACCACCTCCACATTTATAAAAATGTAATCTGAAGTGATTTTCACTATTTTAGTCATCACCTCCACATTTCAGTGGATGGGACATATAAAGACATGTCTTTTATGGCTTTTACAGTCTCATGCCAAAGGAAGAAGGTTTCCCAAGGGATTTGGTTACCTCCCAATGGGTGATAATCTCATCCAGGTTATGGGAAGGTTTTCCTCGGGGGTGTGGTACTCCTGAATAGTCCCTGAAAGGGAGCTTTCCCATGAAGCCAGCCTCGTAGCTTCTGAATTTAAAAAAAATATATATTTGTAACTCTTTGGCTTACTCTGCCCTTCCACCAGAATGATCTAGATTCTTGGTGACATTTTAGACCCAAAAGGTTTTCATCAGCAATGCAGAGGTTTTTCTGGACTTTCCTGCCAAATTTTGGAATGATGGCAGTAATAGACTATGTTAAAAATATCTCGGCCAAGGTTGAAAGATTTTCTAGATATGGAAAACTTGGGGACAAGTATCCATGACCTTCAGTGGCTATAGAGACTCATGTGAATCCTAATGATAATAGGTTTGTTTGCTATTGTCATTAAATGTTCTCTTATGATTTGGGGGATGTTGGTACTTCTTGAATGTGCATTAGCTGCTATACTACTGTTTTGAAAAGCTGTTACTTAGTAAAAATCATTTGCCCTCACACTATGGATCATGGCCAAGGAAAGAAGAAAATGGATCTCATTTTTGGGTGAGAAACCTTTGTATTCTACCTCTTTGGGGCAAACACAGTATGTCACTGATTGTGAACTATATATTTTTGACTTTTTAAATTTTATTATTGCTTTTCCTTGTGTGTGCAATGGGATATTTGAGTTTTCTTTTTTATTCTCTCATTTTTTGTACTTGAAGCACGTTACCAGTATTAATGTTTGTATATATACATAACCAAAAGCTTTAGACTATGGAAACCTGCCAGTGATTGTTAAATATTATGAGACTTTGATTAATGATTGTGTCTGATTCAAATAGAAGGGATCATTTTTTTCTTTTCTTCTATTTTTTTATGTTTTTGACTTCCTTTTAAAAATTGATTCATATACCTCATAACTCAGCCATGTATTGCTGGGTGATAGGTGTGTCTGTCAACACCCTCCTCAGAGGGGATTGTATAATTGTCATATAATCCTACATTTATAAAAATTTTCTTGTTTGAGAGTAATTTTAGGATAAGAAACTTGCTAGCTCTCTGAATCAGGAAAGTGAACTATTTGGAGAAGGTATCATGGAGATGCCTACAGAAACCTTACACTGCACCAAAAGATCCAGAATGAACTTTGGTATGTAGTGGAATTGAACTATGGGGGGTTGAACACATTTATTTTGAATGTAAACTCTTATGCCAAAGGGGACTTCCCCCCAATTGGCTTTTTGTCAATGTGCCTAGCAATCATCAGTTTTGTTTTGTTTTTCTTTTATTTCCCTCTCATCCGTAAATTATTGTAATTTCCCCTTAGAAAGTGCAATATTTTTTGTACCTTTAGTTAGAATATCTTTAGAAGTATAAGATAGTTATGTTTAAATGATCCGTTAGGGAGACTAGTCTCCCAAAAGATCACAGGGGGATTGTGTAATTAGAATCTGTTACCCTAAAAACTACAATACCCCACTATCCTCACATTACATGGTAATTTAGGGAGGATATAAATTTGGTGTAGCCCCACCTCTCACTCTCTTCTCTTCCTGTCCCAGTTTTGGTGGAGTGAGCTTTTTAAACAGACAAGGAGAACTTAGTCATATGGTCTTAATTTTGTTAAATAATTAGGGTTTTTTTTAACTTCTATTTCCTTTTTATACCTTCTACTTCAAGTGATTATTAATTAACTCTATAAAATAAAATTCTTGGAGTGTTGGATATTAATTTAAATCCTACAAAAGTTAATATCCTATGATCCTATGAACTACATTTAATCAAACTGATTTATGTGTGACAAGATCAAATCTCAAGGAAAAGTCCTTGGAAATCTATGTTAATGATATTATATGATTATTCATTATACCAAATTCTTATATTCCTATGATTATGTATACTTTTAGTGGCACTGTTGAGAGAGCAGAGTTTGAATTACTATAAAGATCCCTCATTGCCTTTGAGAAGAGAATATTTACTTAGAATAATAAAACAATGAATGAATCAAAAGAAATACTTTATATTAAGTACATGACAGAGGAATTTTCATTTGAAAGACTTTAAATAAAACAGTTTCATAAAAAAGGCCAAAATTTTAGCTTTCACTGGTTCTTTAGGAAATATATCTTTTATTTTTTTTGTTTTCTTAAATGTGTACAGGGTTTTCCAGAAGTCTATGTAGTTTTAAGCTTGTTAAAGCTATATGTGTGTATTAAAACTACATTTGTTATTGATACTTTTTTTGTTCAGTACTGAATAAAATCTTATAACCAAAAAGAAAAAAAAAGGAAAAAAACAGTTAAGCAAAACAAACCAATACACTGATCATATCTGAACACATATGGATAATTGCATACCTATAGCCTACCCCCTTTCCACATGGAGTGGGTTATGGTAGAAATCTTTCACCACTGGAATCAAATAGATCATTCCTTTGATCTGAGTTCCAGTGACTGCTAGTGTGATTTTCATTTACATTATTGTGGTATACATCACATACACACACACACACACACACACACACACATACACACACACACACATTATTTTTTTCTTGGTTAATTCACTTTATATCATTTCATTCTCAGGAAGATCACTTTTCTTTAAAAATACTCTGTTTTAGACATGTACGAAAATATTTATAGCTGCGCTTTTTGTGGTGGCAACAAATTGGAAAAGGAGGGTATGTCTTTCAATTGGGGAATGGCTGAAAAAACTGTGGTATATGCGGGTGATGGAATACTATTGTGCTAAAAGGAATAATAAACTGGAGGAGTCCCAGGTGAACTGGAGAGACCTCCAGGAACTGATACAGAGCGAAAGGAGCAGAGCCAGAAGAACATTGTACACAGAGACTGATATACTATGGTAAAATTGAATGTAATGGACTTCTGTACCAGAGCAATACAATGACCCAGGACAATTCTGAGGGATTTATGGTAAAGACGCTGCCCACATTCAGAGGAAGGACTGCAGGAGAGGAAGCATATAAGAAAAACAACTGCTTGAATGCATGGGTCGGGGTGGACATGATTGAGGGTGTGGACTCGAAACTACCACACCAATGCAACTACCAACAATTTGGAAATTGGTCTTGATCAAGGACACATGACAAAACTAGTGGAAATGTGCATTGGCTATGGGTTGGGGGAGTGCGGGGGGCGAAGGGGAAAGGAGGAGCATGAATCAGGTAACCATGTTAAAAATGAATATTAATAAATGTTTGAAAAAAAATACTCTGTTTTCTTGAAAGAAACAAGAGTTTATGAAAAATATGAACTATCTCAAAACTATTTCTGGGAAAGATAAGTCACAAATGACTAATAAAGAAGAAAGTATGATTATACAGTCCACTTTGTCTATCTGGGCCTCACATATTTGAGTACATAGCAGAAAGACAGAAAAAAAAAAAAGCAAAATATATATGAGAAGCCAAAATAGATGACATAAAATCCATGCACTAAAAGTGCATTTACTTTATGCATTGGACCATCATTTGGATCCTCATTCAGAACCCTGTTGATTTTTATTTCACACAAAATATTAACTAACCATTATCTGATTTCAAAATTGACAAATGATTAGAAGCAGAAAATAAGAGAAAGAGGATTCTATAGGCAGGCTCACTGACAGGGAAAAATGACAGTTGATAATCCAAGAACAAGGGAAGAGATATAAAAGTTAAAGGAAGGATACATACAAATTCAAAAAGCTTAGCAATCTGGTATCATTAAACATAGGAATAAGCCTGCCCAACACAACTCAATAGGCCCAGTGGGCAAAAATGGATTACATATTCATAATGATGTTAATTATAGTGGCCTTGGGTCACCAAGAAAAGGTTAAAATCTGTTTAATATACTCTGTGGAGACATGTAAGTGTATAACATGCTCTCAGAAGGTTTTTAAAAAATGGAATATTGCATGCAAAGCACTTTGCAATACTTCATGTAGTAGAAGCATAAATTGCTATTGTTAGTAACAATAGATTTCTTTAAATCTTAAGAGTTTAAGTATTTAAATGGGTGTTCCAAAGTACGGGGAAAGTTAACTTACTTTCCTGTTCATTCAGAGATGGAAAACACAGAAAGAGAGACAGACAGACAGACAGACAGACAGAGAGAACCATTTTATCTGATAAAATTTGCTTTTTGTTGAAGGGAAAAAAATACCCTCTGCCAACCACTAGGCCTAATTTCTAGGAATACTATTATTATTCAATGAAGCCTAGCAGAGTTATAATCATTGTGAAAAGCCAAGGCAGAGCAAACAACTAGCTAGGCTTTATTTAGTAATTAGGGATGGGCTATGTTTTTCTAAATGTTGATATAATTTTAATAGGAGGAGATAGAAGCACAACCCTCAAAGAAATCATGTTAAATTAGGACTTTGAGAGTGAAAGAAGAAGAAATGCATTTCTCCAGCTCATGTGGGAAGCATGATAACTAAAACACTTTGACTATGTGCCTAGAACTGAACTCACATTCCAGGATTCGTTAAGTGCTCTTGATGACGACAGTAATAATGCAATTAGAGTTCCACTCATGCCACCTGGTACTTATTCCTAGATGCAATCAGGTTGGGGTGTGTGGTCCACTTCTTGGTAGCAGTGCTTACTCATTGCTTACATGAATGATTACATTCTTTGACTGTTTATCTCCTAGAGTATGAAAGGATGAATTGATGACAAAAATATGCTCAAATTCTTCAGAAAAAAAATCTCTGATCTTGCTTGCCTCCCCTTGTGTTTAGGGGAGTATTCTCAATGTACCTAATATGTAGTTTTGTCCCAAATAGTAGATTCTGGAAGAGAATTTAGAAACCAGCTAGTCTAAACACTTTTATTTTACAATTGAGAAAGCTGAACTTTGAAAGGTTAAGTTACTTGTTAAGATTACGCTGCCATTAAATGGTAGGGATGAGATTTGCATCTGGTTCCTCTAAGTAAAAAAAAAAAAAATCCATTTTACTTTCCAACATTGTGCAAAAACTCAACCAATTAAGTAAATAACAACAAAAAATCCTCTAAAAATCTGAAAATTTGAAAGGTTTGCCATCGTCTTTCCAACTAAGAACAAACAAGTCTTTGTTGAAAAGTTCTAACTGGAGAAGATTGGTGATTTTTTTTTTTTTTAAGAGAGAGGAAGCTTACAAATCTACTGAATTGTGGTCCATTATACAACACTGAGGAGAGAGGATAAAGATGGAGCTGAGAATAGCATAGCAATAAAAAATGATTAATGAGCTACTATGAGTCTGCTTTTTGAAAGTTTGCTTTATAACTTCAAAAGTTCCATGATTTCATTATTATAAGATATTTCTCTGTTGGTATAGATCTGTGGTTCCCAAACTTTTTTGGCCTACCACCCCCTTTCCAGAAAAAATATTACTTAGCCCCCTGGAAATTAATTTTTTAAAATTTTAATAGCAATTAATAGGAAAGATAAATGCACCCGTGGCTATCACCGCTTCCCTAGATCACGGCAGCACCCACCAGGGGGCGGTAGCGCCCACTTGGGAATCACTGTATAGACCCTTGCCTATTCACCTCTCAGGGGATGGTATTTCTATGATAAAAATTCACTGTGGAGTCTTAGAGTGAAAAATGTAGGATCAGGAATCAGAAGAACTAATGTTTATTAGATATATGGTTTTGGAGAATCACAATCTTTCTGATACTTTATCTGTATTATAGTCAGTGGTATTTACACTATACATCTCACAGCAGTGCAATGAGAAAAACTTTTAAAGAGTAAACTATAAATGTGAACACACATCATCATTTAAAGTATGATATAAATGTAGGTTGTTTCACCATTATTTTGATTCCAATTTGCATTTAATGCCCTACCCGGTTTCAACTCCACAGAACAAGATGTCTCCTGTGGGTATCCTGTGGTGTTCCACCCTCTTCCTTCCTCCTTTTGTGTGTTGTCTCTTTCTTTAAATTATAAGTTTATTTGAGGGCAGGAAATGTTTTTCTTATTAATAGTATCCCTAGCAAATGGCAAAACTTCTTTCTATGCTTCTTCATTCATTGACATGATCTTACTGGTACAAAGTACAATAGAAATGATACTTCTATTTGCGTGAATACTGAACTTTAAAAAAAATCATCTTAAGGTAGCATTAGTCTTTTTTATCAGTTGTGTTATACTATTGACTCAAGCTTATCATCTGCTTAAACTTTTAAGTCTTTTTCATACCATTACCAAGCCAAGTTTTTCTCATTTCCTCCAATGCTCAATTGAATGTTTAAAAAAATCTAACTATAATAATTTATGTTCATCTTTTTTAAATGTAGTCATGTTCATTTTACCTTATCATCTTAACCTGTCAAGATATTGTTGAATATTCAATCTCACAGCTAACACATTAGTCATCCTTCACTAGCCTTGTGCTATCCACAAACTTAATGAATATTTCCTCCATGTTTTCATCCACATTGATTTAAAATTCTGAACATAAAAGGTCTCAGTATAGAACCTTATGTCATACTCCCAGAAACCTCCCTCCAGGCTAATATTGATCAATACACTTTCTATTATATTTGTTTTGCTAAATATCTATGAAGACACCTAACTATTCATTCAACCAAATTCCTCCATTTTGCACATCATAAGAGCCTTTGGCAAATACATTGTTCAAATTAAATTACACTTGCTCTTCTTTAATTTACCATTTTAGTAACTCTATCAAAAAAGGAAATGAAGGTAATTTGGAATGTTTAGCTCTTAGTGAAATGATAATAATGGCTCCTAATGTTTATTACTTTATTTTCTAGATGTTCACTAGCCACTTGTATAATAATTTATGCTAGAGTTTTGCCATAAATTAATGCCAAGATCATTAATCTTTCATTTCTCAAGTCCAATTTTTATACCCATTTGAAAACTGTAATGATATTTGCTCATTTCCAGGACTTCTCAATATTAACTAGCTGTTTAATGGTGGGCTAATCAATTTCCTTTTCTAAGTCTCAGTTTCCTCATTTGAAAGATGAAGTTCATATTATGTATACTACCACAATTCCCTGCCTGCACAAATGTGTTGAATTAGGTGGGCTGAGCAGTGAAAAACCTAATCATCTCTAAGGGAACATATATACTCTCCCTAACTCAAAAGACACTTGAACCTCAGAGCAAGGAAACAAAGATACATTGGTCATTCTGCCTTGAATCTCAATGAGCTCATCTTCCAAGTTTATGACCTGTAACTATTTTATGGACCACTGCCTCATCCCTTCAGACCCTGACTGCTAATTGGTTTATGACCTGTGACTTGCTAATGGACAGGCTGCTGCCTCAGCCTTCAAACCCTGCTCTTAATTGGTCTCTAGATAAGAAAGAAGCCTAAGATGCAAGAAAATAAAGTAAAAGAGGGCCTCAATGAATTTATCACATTATACTCCGAGATACCCAAAGATTATGGAAATTTATTTATTATTGCTAATAGTAATACTAGCTAGCATTATATAGTGCTTTAAAGTTTATAAAATGCTTCACAAATGTTATCTCATTTTTATCCTCACAACCACTGTGGGAGATATTTACTATTATTATCCCCATTTTATAGCTGAGGAAAATGAGGCAGACAATTGTCATTTGCTCAAGGTTGTATATTTAGTAAGTGTTTGAGGTCATATGTTGAACTCATGTCTTCCTGACTCCTGGATTAGTGCTTTATTCACTGTACCCACCTAAGTGATCCTTATATATCATGGAGAAATAGCAAACTAGTTGCATGACTAAATAGGCATGCGTAGTCCAGATTTTTTAAAAATGGAAAGAGGATGGATTGTTTCTGCCCAGTGGTCAGTTAGCTTGACTTTAATTCCTGGCAAAATTCTAGAATGCACTAATAGAGGTATGGAGAAAGGGAAGCAGTGATCATTAAGAATACAGATTTCGCAGCTAAGAGAATGATTTTATCAAGTCATTGGCACAGTCAAATGTTTCAGGAGCTCATGCATGCTTGCTGAATCTTTTCCTTTGAGATGAAATTGCTGTCCCAACTAGAGCATGCCTACTTAGAGAATCTCTAATCAAGAATTGTCCTCATCCTGTTCAAAACTGGAATCAATAGCTTGACTAGAGACATTAATTGCATGGCTAACAAATGTGTAGATGCTAGTTGGGACAGATAACATATCAGATGACAGAATAAGAATCCAAATAGATCTGGATAAACTAAAATTATATTCTGAATATAATGAGATAAAATTGAATAGGTATACACATAAAGTCCTATATTTTTGGTTCCAAAAATCAACATTACAAGTAGACGCTGGAATAGGTTTTGTGAAAAGGACAAGGAAAAGTGCAAAGTCAATATGAGTCAACAGTGTGACATGGCCCCTCCGAAATTTAAATTAAATTTGGTAGTGATAGTTGATACGCAGTGTCCACAAGGAGAAAGATACTAATAATTTTGAACTCTGCTCTAGTTGAACTATATCTGGAAGGGCTCATTTAAGAATAAATGAATGAATAAAACATTTATTAAGCACTAATTATGTACAAAGTACTATGCTACGTTATGAGCACAACATTTTAGGAAGTAAATTAATAACCTGTAGCATATTTGGAGAGAGGCAGAAACTAGATGGCATAATGGCTGGAAACCATTATGACCTGAGGTTTTATTTTCATTTCAGAAACCATGGCTTCACTTTTTTAAGTGGTTAGCGATCAGGGAGTCACTGGAAGATTCAAGGTTAAATGCCTTCTTAGAGACTCTCAGATATTCTTCTTCCATGCTAGATCAATGGGTCTGGACATCAGCCTTATAGGGATATGGGGGGAGAAGGGGAAGAAGTCCTTTGCAAGATGTAAGGTGATATCTAAATGTGAATTATTCTTAAAGACTGCAACTCAGTTATAACTCCAAGTTTTTCTATAGTCGTGTGACGTAAGGTATGTCACTTTATCTTACACTTTGCTTCATCATTTGAAAAAGGAAGACAGTGAACCAAATAATTGCTAAGGTCATTTTCAGCTTTCAAATTCTATCATTCCAAACCTGGGATGTAATTCATCTGGAATGAGAGATCCAAATTAACTTAACTGAGCAGGTCCTCTTTTTACTCTTTCTGTATTGCTCCCCAAGTTTGTTTCTCTTCCACTTTGAATCTCTTCTCCCTTAATGGGGAAAAAGAAGCAAGATCAGAAGTCTTTCTTTATCTTGTCATCCATTAAGATGTCATCTCCAATCATTTCAATTCAATAAACATTTACTAGCTAGGTGGCACAGTGAATAGAACAGTATGCCAGGAATCATGAAGACTCATCTTCCTGAGTTCAAATCTGGCCTCAGACACTTACCAGCTTTGTGGCCCGAAGTAAGTCACTTAACCTTGTTTGTCTCAGTTTCCTAATCTGTAAATTGAGTTGGAGAAGGAAATGATGAACTACTCTAGTATCTTTGCCAAGAAAACCCTAAATAGGGTCACAAAGAGTCAGACATGACTGAAACAATGGAACAACAACAGTGCTATATGCTAGGCACCACACTAGGCATTGAATGAGTCTCTCACTTCTTTGATTTGCTTTTGGCATTGAATGTGTTTCAGAAACCCCAGTTCATTTTGGGCTTTAACTTTTCTGATACTATATCTTCTGACAACATCATATTAGAGATTTACAGTTTGGAGTTATATTGCTTGCTTTTTTTTACTTTTTAATCTTAAAAACAATCAAAACAAAATAGACTGGCATTGATGAGGTGTGTGATTTTGGGCTAATTTTTTTTTTACTCTGCAAAATAACTAAGTGATATTTCAGTGCTATAATTATATAGTTTTAATGTGTGATCACTAGAGATCGATGTTATTCTTTAAAATCACATTATATTTAAACTTTCTCCTCTGGTGTCTCCTAACCAAATAGCTATCCTTAGATCGCTTCTCTTTTTCTACATTTTCCCTCTCAGCAATCTCATTAACAATCAAGATTTCAGTTATGATGTCTATGCAGAGGCAGCTACGTAGTCAGGTGAACAGTGCACTAAGCCCAGAGTCAGAAAGATATGACTTCAAAATCCACTCTCAGACTCTTACTAACTATACAATCCTTGACAAGTCACCTAAACTGATTCAGTTTCCTTAACTATAAAATAGGGATAACAATATCATCTCTCTCCCAGGATTATTATAAAGATTAAATGAGATTTCTGAAATAATAAAATAATACAATAATATTTTTTACTACTATGTATCAGATATATGTACTATGCTTAGCACAATGCCTGATACAAAGTAGGCATTTGGTAAATAGTTATTTCTTTCCTATGCACTTCAAATATATATAGATATATATGTATGTGTGATATATGTGTGTATATATACCTATGTGTATGTATAATTATATGCATAATTATGCATTTCCAACTGTGCTATATATCTACAATTGTGCCTTAAATTCGACATATCCAAATATAAACTTATCATACTCTTATCCAAACCAGTGCCTTCTCCTATCTTCTTTAATTATGTTAATGGCACCATGATTATCATAGTTGGCCATGCTCAAAATCCAGAAGTCATTACTGACCCTTCCTTTTATCTAAAATTAATTTCCTGTTAGTTGTCAGGACCATTTCTACCTTCATAACATCTCTCCCATCCAGACCTTCTTTTCTATTTACATGGCTATTACTGGAGTTCTCATCCCTATCATTTCTCAACTAGACTATTATCCTTCCTCTTAATTAGTGTCCCAACTAACAGTCATTCCCTTTTCCAATTGTCTGCCAAGATCATCTAAACTAAGGTATAGATCTGACTTTTTCTTTCCCTTGCTCAAAAATCTGCCATAGCTTCCAGTTGACTTTCAGATAAAATCTGATTTCTGCCCTCTCCACAATCTAGTTCCATGCCAAATTTCAAAACCCATTTCACTTTATTCTGCTTTGCAAACTCTATTTTCCAGCCTTGTTTGACTTATTAGCTTTTCTTCACTTGTGACATATCACATTTTCCTTCATGCATTTACTCAAACTATTCCCTATATCTGGAATATACTCTATTTTTATCTCTATTTCCAGGATCTTTATCTTTCTTCAAGTCTAATGGATTCCCTCTCCACAAAGCCTTCCGTAGATACTCAGTCTGTTGTTATTGATTTTCCTCTCCTAAAATTTCCTTGTGTTTATTTGTCTGGGTACATACTGTTTTTAATCAGTATAATACATGCTCTATACTTGCCCAAGTTGCCCAAGAATTCCTGCATATCAAGTGTCTGGCTTCATTTTGCCTTCCCCCCCCCCCTTTTGTGTCAGAGACCATATACCTCATAGGAGACTTTCCTAGGCCAAGAGAGGGCAATAGTCTTGAGGATGAGAGGATGCCTTCAGTATTACGTGGCAGAAGTTGTCATGTGCTTGCTTTCTTGATCTTATAAAAGATCCCGTCAATGTTGCTGAAACCCTACCTCATGGGATCAAGACAAAAAAAAAAGATTATTTCCTATGAGGCATGATACCAGAAACTATACTTCTCATAGAGAAAGTAAGTTATCTGACACTTCACATATTGGGGATTTCTTCAAAAGTAACCTCAAGTTAAAAATTAACCTTTTATGTGTCATGGTCTCCTTTGACAACCTAAAGAAGCCTATAGATCCCAATTCAGAATAATGTTTTAAAGTGCATTAAAAAATACATGAGATTACAAAAGAAACCAATTAGATTGAAATGTAGTCATCGACACAAAAAAAATTAACAATCCTAATTTAAGAGCTCCTGCTATAGAGAGAGAAGAGAATTACCTAAGTAACAGTGTCTTTTAATGAAAGATGATGATCATCCATTTAGCTCTTTTAGATGGAGATGAAAGGTATTTCCTGGCGCAGTAAGAGATATGGTACTTGCTTCCCTGATTATTTCAAGTGAAGTTCAAGTGGGAAGAGGACTGCCCATCTAACAGCTCTTGCATGTATTTCCTTGTTCATGCACATTTGAAACTACAGGAGAAAGCATGAGTCTAGATAAGACCTTGTAAGATCCTGTGAAGAATCTAGAGAATCACCATAATGTTGGAAAGGTGACCCATTGGCAACCTCAACTTTAATTTCTCCCAAGAAAGACTACTATGAATGCTTAAATATGTTTATGGACTCCTATGAGTCTTCAGAACACCTTAAGTGTTTTCTGTAATGACTGGGTTCTGGAATCTACCTCTGCAAAGGCACCTGCTCCCCTTACTTCTCTTCACTTTCTCCTTAAGTTCTGCTGCTCAGAACCCATTGGGAAATTTAACTACTCATACAGTTTGTATGATAAAAGAATGAACAATTCCATTCCTGAGATGGAGGACTACTAGACCTTATCGTCTTAATTAATCTATATTCTCTTTAGATTCCTAACATTAGCACCTGAACTACTGATATGGCTGGCCCAAGGACCACTGGGCTTTTCCATCTATCTGATACTTCACTCTTGGGTCTTTCAGATCTTCAGTCTACTAAATGAATTTTCATATTGCTCCCCAATTAGAATATGAACCCCTTGAGATCAATAATTGTCCCATTTTTTCCTTTGTACCTCTTACATTTTGTACAAGGCTTAGAACATGAAAAGCACTCAATTCTACATTAATTTCTTTACTCTATATTCATTTATGCTCTCTTCTGAGTCCTTTATTTTCTTTCAAGTAAAATAACTGCTGTCCTACACTTGATATGTATTTGTTATCTTGAGTGCTTATATGGGAACCTTGGATATCTTTTACCCACAAAGATAGAAACATAGATACAAACTATAGTTGGAGATTTTTTCAGAGTAAATTCCAGGTAGGGGCCAAAAAAAATACCCTTTTAAGAATTATTATGAGAATTGCATTTGGTCCTTGTTATCCTAGAGCCATGTTGGCAAACATATTGCAAGCATGCCAGAGGAGACTGCTCCTTTCCCCCTCTCCAAGCACACCTGAGAACATTTCTCACATGACTCGCCAATCTGCCCAGCAGCCCAATGGGAGCATTTCCTCCCTCCCCTATGTGGGGTGAAGGCAGCGGGCTCACATGCAGCATGAGGGATTCAGTTTAGGCACTCAGTCTCTGAGGTCTCTAAAATGTTCACCATCATTGTGAGCCTTTGGGGACCTTAGGTCGTGAAATTCACTGGCATTTAAGGTCCTCTACAAAATACTTTTTTCAGCTTTATTTCATATTACTCTCCTTAGTAAAAGTTTAGACTAACTGAGCTGTCAGTTTGCTCTTCATCTCTTTTTTATTTTCTCTTTCCTTCCCATATTCACATGTCATAAACTTATTTCTTCAGTGTCTCTGCCTATTGGACTTTTCTTTCCTTCAAAACCCATCTCAGGTAGCCTGTGAGTTTCATGATTATATCAGAACTGAGGGCTGGATGGAAGCCTTTCAATATTGTTAAGAATGTGCTGGGCCACAGGGAGAGGATGTCCTAACAGGAACATGAAACAGTGAAGCCAAAGACACTTTCTGTAGTCAATTATTCCCTCCCACACCCAGAGATGCCCCCCAAACCCCATCATTAGTCCACAAACTCACCCATTCTAAGAGTGCCTCAAGCTGCTGCTTGTAATGACTTACAGAGCTAAAAACAAATCCTTCTCAGCTATCCAGGACTAAACAGATCAGCCCAACTACTTGGTTATCTCAATGAAACAGTTTCCAAGTCTGAAAGCAAGAACAATACCTCACTTCAGCCTGAATTAGAAAGAGTTTCATCAAGGTTAAAAAAAAAGTGATCCTTAAACCCCTAATCTTCTATCCAATCTCACAAATCCAATCTGATGAAACAGAGTCAGAAAACACCTGGGAAAACCCCACAGTTACTATGGAGACCACAAAATCCTGAAAACTCTACAAAGCCTGTCATTGCTACCTTTTCTTTTGGGGGAGTCTTATTTTCAACCTGATACAGGTTTGGCTCTATAGGCTGCCACTGAACTTGGTTCCACATAGGTATTTTCTCCATTCATTCATTTATTCATTCACTTATTTATTTTTAAATTTTACTTATTTTTATAATATGTAATATACATATAAACATATATTTATATTATTGATTGATTGATTGATTGATTCATATATTTATTTAATAATTCATCTATCCATCAACCCATTCATACCTTCATTTATTTTCTCTATAGTGACCCTAGCTTAAATACAACCCAAATGAGAAGCACACGCTAAACAAAGCCTCACACCTGGATAAATAGGCTTCAGGCAGCTGACAGGACAATAAAACCTTTAGCAGGTCATAAACAACTCAGTATTCACACACATTTTTGGTTTCGAGGAAGAGGTCCCTTTCCCCCTTCTTCCACCTTCTTTCACAGGTGGCACGTTGAGTTGGACAACAACTGAATCCTGAGAAATTTTCTAGTGTTGCCCAATTATACAAACACCTGTGATCAATTACTTTCTGCTGTTCAGCTATAATTCCCCTCTCCCATTCCTCCCTCCCCCCAATATCTCATTTAGCCTAGGCTTAGACACTCTAGTGCACACAATAAATTAGGGATGACTCAGTTATAAATCCCTATCAATGACTCTTTCTTTTAAAGTACTGACCTTAGTCCCATTTCAGCATGGTCTCTTTCCCATTGAATAAAGATGAAATTCATTTGGGGGTCCATTAGCAAAGGGGGAAAAGAATGTGCCCCCCAAAAGTTAGTTCTAATCAGAGTCCACAGCAATTCTATCTCTTCTATCTAAAGAGCTCCAAGAGCTCAAACTAATTTATTGCTGTGTGATAAGTATGCTCAGAATCCTGTTCAACCTGGAAGGGAAAAAAAAAATAAATCATGTCCCAGAATAAAAATACAAGACACGTTTTGAACACAAGTGTCTCTCAACCTCACAACCAAATGCAAACAATATAGAGGACTATGATTCTCAGAAGTAATTGAAAGTATGCCTATGGGGGTTAAGTTCCTTGGCTGTAATACACTGGCATATCATTTTCCCAGCTGCTAGGTATTTTTCAGGCTGTTTATTGCTAATATTTTACCAGAAAATTTAAGTGATAGGAATGTTTTATATTAATTAGACAAGCCTTCTTGAATATTCAGTGAAGAGATAAGTATAAAGTTCTTATAAAAATAGGGAGAGGGGTTTATAAAAGATATAACTTGAAGAATTTCCTGTCCTGGATCAGCTATGTATCCAGTCAAATTCAGCATCCTACTTTTGGTCCAGATCAGTCTAAGTATTCCACATACTATAAAGAATGTGAAGCACAGAGGGTCATCCAAGATGTTTGTATTGTATAATTAGAATTTGCAGCTTCCCATGTTCCTTCTCACATTATGTGCTAATGTAGGGAGGATATAACTTTTGTGTAGCCCTGCCTCTCTCTCTTTTCTCTTAATTGTAGTTTGTGTAGGAGGGGTGAGGTGAGAGGCAGGAGAGTTTTACTCAGTTTCTATTTCTTTTTTCTTCTACTTCAAGTGATTATTAATAAATCTTATAAAATATCATACTTGGGTTATTGGATATTAATTTAAATTTTACAGTAAGATACATGTTCTGCTATAGAAGAAGTTATTAACTTGGCATTTAAAAGGTTAAAGAGTTCATGGATAGGGAAAAATACATAGCTTTCTATCTATTTATCTACATTTATTCATTTTCACTAAACCTTGGTTTCCTTTGCAGTAATATGTATTTTCTTTATTCATTTAAAATGTTATTCTGGGAAGCAGGCATTAGATTCAACAGATTTCAAATATTTACATGATATAAAAGGACAAAAAGCAAACAAACCCTGTATCATAGCACTGACATTGAAGATGGTCCTTTAACAGCTGTATGAGAGCATTGTCTCCACTCTTACATGGTTAGTAGAATTGTTCCTGAAGCAATATGTAAAGTGGAAAGAACTCTGCTTCAATAGTAAGAAACTCTGAGTTCAAATTCTACCTCTGATGGTATTATCTGAATAAACTTGGGCAAGTTAATTAACCTTAATTGCCTCATCTATAAAATGAGAGAGTTAAATTGGATGACCTATGAGGTCATTCTCAGTTCTATCCATGATCCTGCTATAACAGCTTTCCAGCGTAGGATGGTAAGGTATTATTTGAATTTTTACAACTTGGATTTAATTATAACAAAACAAGGCTGATGATAATAAAAATTATGAGGCTTAAGTTTATAAATAACTGAACTCATATTTCTCAGTCTTCTCAGCTCTGCTAAACCCTGACAAGAATTAAAATATAATTTCTAGCTTCACACATACCTAATGAGAACAGAATAATCTGTTGCTCTTTGAGTTGTTTGGAGCAGGTGGGATGCTTCTAAGAAGGTAATTCTTGAGTCTCCCCAGTAGAGCCACTACTGAAAAGTATAATTCATTGAAGTAGGAACCCAAGATTACTTTTTCCAGGTTCTAGACTTAGTTCTGAATCACTTTGTATCAAAAAATCATCCCATCTCTCTGTATTTCTTTTCCAATCTGTTGAAAATAACTCCTCTGCTGGGTTGTTGACTTTAATGATTTGCTGAGTGAATACTTACAAAGAAAATGGAGATTTTCAGATGAAAGGTGTTATAGAAGTACAAAGTATAATTGTGATAGTGATAACATCACACCCAGAAGACTGCTTCTGAGTCCAGTGCTGCAAGTTTCAAGAGAGACCATAGTTGTCAAAGTAATACAAGGGAATCACAAAACATGGGTGCAAAGGTACATAAATAAATAACTTGGGGATACGCAAGTGATAGAAACAAAGAACCAGCATATTTGAAAATCTTTCTGAGTATTACAGAACAAGTAGGCATTCATTCATTTCTGGTAGGGTTGGCTCATTTGCTTGAGGCAATGTGTTGAGGTCATTTAGGAGATTTGGCAGCATTCATTACCATAATAATATTTCTCAAAGTATCTGTCTTGACAGGCTTGATGTTTTAAAAAAATCATCTTCAATTCAATAACAGGGATATATTGGAATCATTCGAAAATATTCAAAAAGACAGATGTGCCAGGAATTATGAGTAAAAAATACTAGGTCAAGGAGTCAGAAGTCACAATACCTGGCAATAAGTTGTAAATGATAGCTTGGATAAGTCTGCATTGCTCTATTCAGTGTTCATGATGTTTCCTTTCTTTTGAGCCAGATGAAACCGAGTTTATTGGAGGCAAGGAAAGAGGAAGGGGAGAAATAAAGCCCTCATCATTTGAAGATCTTAAAAGATTATTTATACTTATCTACTTTAATAATATCCCTATTAGGGAAATATGTGATATTCACTGTCCCCATTTCCGAGAAAAGACAAATGTTTATTTGTTTCCTACAAATTCATTTAAAAATAAACGTGAAATAGAAGTCATATATCAATCAACGGCATTGTCCAAGGTTGGAAATATAGTAGAGTTGATGGTAAAAATGAAGGGTTGATAAAGGATAGAGAGTAATGCAACTTCAAGGCCTTTCTGGTTTTATTAGTATGCAAATCACTTAACAGTATATAAATATGTTAACTGCAATCATGTCCATAGTCCATCATTTCCATTTCTACCACTGGTTTGATAGGTAGCAGTGGTGGGAATGAATGCATACATTTCCAAAGAGCTTAACATATGAAATTGCAATGATAACATTATCTCCCCACTCACATTCACTACCTTATGTGGTTAAAGAACACTTTAGACATTCAAATCATGTTTACAGCTCACTAGCCTACAGCCTCAGCCTACTTTGCACTTGATTTCTCACCAAACAGCTTAAAAAAGGTCTGGAGTTACCAAAAAGGCAAATGGGAAAAAAATGCCAAGTCAAACGCTGGCATAGCGATCTGAGAAATTGAGAATGTTGTAGAGGTAGAAGAGGGGGAAAAAAAAAAGATCACATGAAAGAAAATAACAGATTCATGAGCATAAAATAGACTTGTGAGAAGCTAATTGCTGCAGATTTCATAGAGCCCAAAATAAAACACGGGGAGAAATATCAGTGAGCATTCTGTAAAGTACAGAAATCTGACAGTTATGGTAAAATACTCAAAAATACATACAAAAAGGAAAGGGCTGTTTTTTTAAGGTAGTTTTATTTTATTCATCTACTGTTTGAATATTATACTGTATTAAAAGCTAAAGACAAGAGGAAACCAAATAATAGCTTTTATTCTGCCCTTAAAGTTTTTTCAATTTCTAATGATAGAATTTTAAGGCTTCGAAGGATCTTTGAAATCATCTAGTCCAGGGGCAGCTAGGTAGCTCAGAGGACAGAGAGCTAGGTTTTGGAGAAAATGGGACCTGGGTTCAAATCTGACTTGAAACCCCAATTACCTAGCCTTTTCCACTCTTCTGCTTTGGAAGTGACACATAGTATCAATTCTAAGACAGAAAGTAAGAGTTTAAAAGAAAAAGGAAAAAAAATCTTTTAGTCCAGTCTCATTTTTAGATTATTATCATTATCCACAACAACATTAGCAATTATATAATGCCTTAAGATTTGCAAGGTGCTCTGGGAAAGAAGAAAACAGGCACTTACTAAGAGCCCCCAAAGTGCCAGCTGCTGTATGTAGCACTTCTCAAATTTTTCAGTTGATTCTCACAAAACCCTGAGAGATGGATGCTGTTATTATTGCCCTTTTAGTTCAGGAAATTATCAGGGTAAAGTGACTTGCCCAAGGTCACACAACTAGCAAATGCCTATAGTTGTATTTAGACTCAAGATTTAACTTCTGGTCCAGCATTCAATCTACTAGTGCTACCTTGCTTTCTTTGTGCTAGCCACCTCATTGAGGAAATTGTCTTAAAGAGGTGAGTAGTGTTTCAGCTACTTGAAAGCCAGAAATAGTTTTTTTTTTTGGTCTCCTTGTCCCCCCAATGATCTGTGAAGAGTAAAGATTTGTTGAAATGAATTAAAGGTCATTGACCAAGTTAATGGCAATCACTAGGACATCATTTTTCCAGCTCTTGGTTTTCTATTCATTCTGCTTTGTAACTAGCAAAAAATTATTTTTTTAAAAAAGCATGTGTTTAAGTTGAGTAAATAAAAAGATCATTCATGCAACCAAGTAGTCAGATGTCTTTTTTGAGTAGAAAATATAATACTCTTGAAAGGCTGTAATTACTAGGTTCTTAAAAAGCACATAACTGCTTTTCAGTCACAACTAGGTATGCTGTTGTGGTCACAATAATCTTCCTAAGGACAGATTATGAAAGGATCATTTCAGATTCCTTCAAAGATATATCCATGGAGAAAACTTGGCTTTTTGATCTAATTGTTCACTTCAACTGAGGCATAAAACAGTGAGACATGGGCTTTCCTACTGTGGTGGAGGAAATGAAAGAGGGACTCCACATTTTTCAGGTCCTTTCAAATACTGCTATTTGCAGATCATATTGGGCTAACTGTATTAAGCCACAGAATATTGCAGAGCATCCAGAAATAAGATCTATAATAACTTTTGAAAAGCTCAGCCTCAATATCCATACTGAAAAAATCAAACAGATAAATAATGCAAGTTGTACAAGCTATGATATGTGGTAGAGTGAATAAACCATCAGTATATCAATCTTAGGGATAGCTGCATGGCTCACTGGGTTTGGAGTCAAGAAGACCTGGAGTTAGGAAGACCTCAAATCTGACCTTAAACACTTAGGAGCTTTGGGATATTGGGCTAAAGGAGAAGGAAATAGTGACCACTCCAGTTCTTTGCCAAGAAAACCCCAAGGACAGCATTGCTCCATAGGGTTCTGAAGAGCTGGACACAACTGAAATATAACATGTCTATCTTAGATGGATACTGTGGATAGGCAATAAGATCTAGAATTGAACTGGAGAGAAGCAGACTGGATGCTTGGGAAATTTTCACTCCAATCTTCTGCCAGTGACAAAGATTTTAACTTTTTTTTTTTTTTAAATAAACCTTACCTACTTTCTTGGAACTGATACTAAGTATTGCTTCCAAGGCAGAAGAGTGATATGGACTGGGCAGTTTGGGCTAAGTGATTTGCTCAGTCACAAAGCAAGGAAGTGTCTGATGTCAGATTTGTGGTCTTCCTGGCTTTGGGTCTTCTTGACTCCAAACCTAGTGCTCTACCTACTGAGCCACTTAGCTGCCCCAAAGGTCTGACTTTTTAATACTCATGGCCTTCTGGTGATGATACACTATGGCTCATTAAATACCGCAATCTCAAAAAAAATGAAGTTGTGAATAGCGTTACATATTATGTTGAATTGCATAGGTGAAACAACCTACCAGAGAAATATATGGTCAGGAAAAAAATGTGTCCATCACAGAGCAAGAGTAAAGAATAATCAGGAGTCCACTGATATTTATATTTGTCTAGGGGGACAAACATGTGTTCCACTGGTATTTATGCAAGGTCAAGAGAACTAATAATGACTCTATTGTTGGGAAGCTCTCCAGTGGACAATTTATAGGAGGACACAGAAAGTCATGTCATACTGGAAACACAGACCTGAATGGGTTGTGGTCTGAATAACTGAAGAGATGACTACATCCATGAGATCACAGATCTATCTAAGCATCAAAGCCATATGATCACAAGAAGTGTTTTGCTCTGAATATTGGTCACAGTAGAATATTAGGCTAATGTCTCCAAGGAACAACTCGCAGTGACTCCTGGCTCACATTTCTGGGTCATTACTGGGGTCCATCTGTCATTTTTTGCCCACTCACATTTTGACTTTTGATTGCTTCCAAAAACTTAATTACATCTATAAAATTCCAGGACCTTTCCTTGCCAAAAGTGATAATATTCTATAAGACTTTTGTGTTAAAATATAAATCTGGATCATAAGAATTTTTAAACTTTAATGGGCACCAATACTTAAAATACAAATGAATATTGTAAATCTCTTAATGGAAATATAGTAGGGAAAATGGAAATAAAGAGAGAACATTTTAAAGGCGACTAGAGACTAGATACATTAACTACATGGGATAGGGTTAGGAATGCACCCCTAAAGTTTTTGAAAGCTATATTGAATTTAAAAAAAAAACTACAGAAAGAGGAATAAAGTTGCAAGGAAGAGTATTTTTTGAATGCTCCGGGAGAATAATATTCAGGATGTGCTAGTGCAAAGTAGGAACTGAGTACTGGAAGCCTAGTAAAAGTATCCAAAAGAATCACTACACCCAGAGAAAAGGAAATATCCTCAGGTCCAACAAGAAGCAATGGATAGGAGTTGTAAAAAGGCAAATTTAGATTTCTTATCAGGAAAAACTTCCTATCAATGAATTCCCTTCAAAAGTTGACTGACCTGCCTAGAATAGTAGAAAGCAAAAAATGGATACCACTTAGGTGTATTTTATGAGAATTCCTTTTTGCAGATAGGTCAGATAATATGGCCATTGAAACCGTTTCTTTCAAATTATGTGATTATGTGAAAGGGGTTGGCAGGCTAAAAGGGAACTAAAAACAAATTCTGAAAGAGATTGTTTTATTGTTTTGCGTTGTTTTGTTTTTTAGTGCTTTAAACCTATGCCAAGATCTTTGGTGCCATAGATTAGAACTGAAAGAAATCTTAGAGGTAATTTTGTCCATGTTATAGAGAAGAGAACACTAGCACAGAGATTAAGGAGCTAGACCAAAATCACAAAGGTAGCCAATGTCAGAGTTGGAATTTTAATCCTGGTCTCCTCATTTCAAATCCAATCACTCTTTACACCATATTGTGATTTAGCATCAGCTAAGTGGTGTGGACTTAATGGTATAGTATGTACAAATCTTGAAATTTATTCACTTTGTAGTTAAGTGTTCAATAAAGTTGAGTAATCTCTTGAACAGTGAAATAACAGTCAGTGTAACCAGGTGAGTAAAGGAAATCCTGAGGGCCAAAAAACAAAAATCCCTGGGGAAAGGCTGAGATAGATTGATACAAAAATACAGTCTTTTCTGTGTTAATTTGTCCCTTTTTATACAATATGAATTTGAGTTCTCATAGGAGTGAAATAAAGGTTCTAGACACCATTTCATCTCAATTTTGCCTTTAGAACATTTACAACAATGTTTAATAAGATTGTCCCCAGAACCTATCCCCATGGGAGACTGTTGTTGACACCTCCCCATCCTGAGACAATTCATTCACCTTAAGTGTTCTAGTAATTGCCTGAAAGTCAATTTGCCTCCCAGGTTCCTTGCTTATAAGAAAGGAGTAGCTGTTTCACCAAAGTGCATTGGAAATGGTCCATGAAATCCTTCGTAATGAAAGGACAGCCCTCAATCCTATCCTTACAGTGGGAACCTCTTGAACACGCTGAATTGATAGGCGGCAATGATAGCCACAAATAAGCTAGCCTTAAATAAAAACAGATCACAACAGTCAGTGCTTCACAAGCAGTGACTAAGTTTGTTTGTAAAGGGAAAGACAGATGTTATCGGGAGGCTTTTCACTGGTGATATTACATGGTTTGAAAAAAAGAAAAGGAAAAACAAACAAAATAAAATGCTGAAGTGACCTGTGACTGAGACTTGGAAAAATGAGCCACTGATGATGGTATGTGAGATGAGGAATATCTTAAGACATCTCAGTGGTTGAGTGTTATATTTTAATGGGATTTCTTTGACATGAGTTTTAACCTTGAATGGTAATTTGTGGCAGGTTTTACAGGTTCTTTGGCACTATATCTAATTATATGCTTTACCTGAAAACAGTTACAGGTTAGAGCAAGTTATAAAAGAACTATGTCCAAACACTAACGCCTCTCTCAGACCAGTGGGTGATAGTAAGGAAAAATGTGATGAATTTAAAAACAATGGATTTCATGCATATTGAGTGGTAGCAAGAGATTCATCCTTCTTTTCCATAACTAGAATATATTGGGAATTTTACATGATTAATGCTAATTTTCAAAAACATACAAACTCATTCATTTATTCTTCCCATCTCTTCCAACTCCTTAACCTTTCTTCATTTTTTTTTTCAGTTTTCTAGGGAGTTTTTATCTTTTCTCCTGACCTCCTCCTGATTTCTTGGACTTATTCTGGAACCTTTGGAGACTGATAAAGTCATTGTTCTCTTCTCTGGAATTCAAGGTAATGGTCCTCTAGAAAACTGACTTCCTGGTGACTCTCCTGAGATATGAGTGAAGAAACCTGAAAGTAACACAGAAAATTTTATAGTCTCTTATCTCTCCCTTCCCATTTTAAAGTCCCTCTGTTTATAGTATTCCTGATCCCATTTGTCTGAATCTAATATATATATATATATACATATATATATGTATATATATATATATATACTATATATGTTAAAGTCTCCTTTAAATCTAGAAATATATAATTAATGCTATCATCAGAATGAACAACAGTGAGTACAGTGATTCTCATCTTCCTTGAAATGAAGTTACTAGGAACTTTATTTCTTTTATACAAATTTATACTGAAGATATGAAAGAACAACTCAGAGGATAAGAAATCATGACAAATTTTGCATCCACTCCTGTAGATTTCTCTCTTGATTTATCCAATTCAAATATAGATCCTTGAAAAAGAAAACATTGTCTACCCTATGTGAGTAATACTTTCTTTTTCTGCTGCTTCCTGTCATTACTAGGATATAGGAAGATCATCATTATGTAGGTCCTGCCAGTGGGGAACCCTGTCTTGAAAAATAAAACTAATGGACTTAATTTGAAAGATGAAGTTATATATCTGCCATATAACTGTGGCACACTGGTTGTTCTTTGAGGGTGTTCTTTGAAGGCCATAGCCAACATCGGAACTCTGTTTGTAGATATCAGCTGTGACTGCTCTCCAAGAGTCATGATCCTAGGTAATGCAGCCCATTTCCGTCAGATTGGCTAAGTGTTAGGAATAAGAAGTAATGAGGAGGTTGAAAGATGGGGATAGTGAGAGGAGAGGGAGAAAAATAAAGATATCATTGTCTCACTTCAAGCAATGTTCAATCTTTGGGATTAAAGACATACTCACAAATAAATTAGATATTAAATTATAATATACACTTAAATTTAAAAAATAGTCCCACACAAGTCATATAACCAAGCTTCTGTCAGATTTGGCTCCTCCTCATTCCCAAATCTTTTTCTTTTCCTCAGTTTCAAGGTATAGCTTTTGGGAAAGCACTGCTATTATATATCCAATAAATATATACCCAATAAATTTCAATGGCTTCCCCAACTCTAGTTCATTTGTTTTTACACATTTCACTAAATTATCTTCTATGTTCATTTTTCTGACATTTGAAAGTTCATATTTTCCTTAATAATTCCCTACTGGCCCTTCTAAACACCCTTTTTTTTTTTTAAACTGCTCTCACTTTTCTCAATCAGGCCATTCCCAGGCCAGACCCTACCACTAATCAAATCAACATGACTACTTTCACTGGCTCTGTTTCTGACCTGAACAGTTTGGGTCTTTTTAGGCAGCCTGATTCACACACACACACACACACACACACACACACACACACACACACACACACACACGAGTTTGAGCAATCCTTCACCAGCCTCAGCTTCCTTAGTAGCAGGGATTTCATGCATGTACCTTTATGTGCAGTGTAGTATTTTTTTCTCATAATGTTCATTTTTCTAAGAATCCCTTTCCAAACTCTTTCCAAAGAAGTCTTGCCTTGCAATAAAATAGAAGGGAAAAAAGAGATTTAAGAAAACTAACCAGTATATCAATAGCATTTGATAATGCCTTATTCCCTACCCTTTATATACTACTTCTACAAAGAAGGGAAGAAGATACAGTTTCTTATCTCTTCTTCTTTTTTTTTTTGTTTAAACCCTTGTACTTCGGTGTATTGTCTCATAGGTGGAAGAGTGGTAAGGGTGGGCAATGGGGGTCAAGTGACTTGCCCAGGGTCACACACAGCTGGGAAGTGGCTGAGGCCGGGTTTAAACCTAGGACCTCCTGTCTCTAGGCACGACTCTCACTCCACTGAGCTACCCAGCTGCCCCCAGTTTCTTATCTCTTCTTATCAGCTTCCATGCCCATGATTTTGAACTCACAACCTCTCTCATCACATGGTGATCTCCCACTGAAATCAAGTCCAATACACTCAGGTCATTTCACTGGATAACCCTGAACAATTTCTCTTCTTTTTTTCTTCCTTCTTCTCTCTCATATAATGATGCTTCACCTCTTCTCTTCATCCAGACACATTTATTCAGGACTCTCTTTGCATGAGCATCTCTGTTTCTTATAGTTTGGCTGTATCCCCTTGGAAGTTCATCAAATACTCCCAATTCTTTCCTTCTTCCTTTCTTCCTTCAAGTAGTTACTAAAATTTTACTTCTTCATGGAATCCAGCCAAGATTTTTTTGAAAAGAAATCATGAATTCTCCATGTTATTCTATATAAACATATTATTCTCATAAGGTGACTTCTATTCATATTTTCCTCTGAATTTAACAAACACCAAATTTGAATTCTCCCACAATTTTCATTTCAACAAACATCTTCTAAAGTATGTACTGTGTGACAGACCTTGTGACATGGCTTGTGGGGATTCAAATGTGAAAAACTGTTAAGTCCCCTCCCCTAAAGAAGCTTATGCCAAATTCTCCTTAATTCTAGACTATTTGAATCTCCAGTCTAGGGTTAATTTCATTGCTTGACTGATATTGAAAGGTAGGAAGTCAGTGAAATTGACTATCAGATAAAAGTTTGAAGGAAGGTTGAATAACTAATTAATAAAAGGGTTTAGGATTCCTTATGCACCAGTAGTTTATCTTTTTTCTCCTGCCTCCTGTAACATGCATGATCTTAAGTGGGGTGAAACTGCTCCACAGAATTCCACAGTACCCCTCAGAATTCCAGGAGAGGGGGCAGTTGGGGCAGTTAAGAATGTAGGTATAAAAGCCAGGACACCCAGAGTGCAAGATACACTTTGGGGAATGAGGGTGGCTGGGAAAAGGGTAGGATTACTTCTCTTTTTGTTAGCTCATCTCTGACCTCAGGGAGCAGGGTGCTACTTTGCTATTTACTCCATGCAGACTAATCCAGGCTGTGTGCACTGGGAAAATACCCGAGGTGCAGTATCTCAGCTAATCTTTAATCAAAATCTACAATCAAGATTATCTTCACCAACTTAAACTTGATAACATTAAATTAAGAGAAAGACAGTTTGTAATGGAGTTAGAAGTATTAGTTATTCAAAGGCATTTCCCTCTGGGGTTTGCTATATCTAACAAGTTTCCTGAATATATTAGGTAGTTTTCCTTACCCTCAGTCCAGAAATTTACTTTCCTTCCCTGTTCCCCTGAAATTAATAAATCCCTTCCCTTGTTAAGTTTGTGTGCCTGTGTGAAGTTTTATTTAAGTTTTACCAACCAATTTCACACATTACCTAGGCAAAATCTTCATCCAGGCAAGCAGTGAACACAGCTATTATCCAGAGGGCAAGGCTGAGTTTTTGAAGACATCCTGAACCTTTATCTACCTTAGGTTTTGGGGAATAATCTTCTAACAGTGGAAGTTGCTAATCTCAGTGGGATTATTTCTTATCTGTCTATCAATTTAGCCCTGGCTTAGCCAAGTCAAGAGAGCCTCCATTTCTTGATCTAAGAGGGGTTTCCCTTACAACAGTTATTCAAGGCTGTAACTGACTCAGGATGGGGTGGAGAAAGAATTCTATTCACTCACATCCCTCCCTCCCTGATGCTAGTATAGCCAGCTTAATCTTTTACTGTGACTCCATTGTCAATCATTGCCAATCTGACCCATCCTTACACTCCTGAGACTCTCAGTATTGGTATAGGGAAAGAATACTGCATGGTCATCAAGATATCTAGATTATAATCCTAAATCTGCCTCAAACTCTGGGTATGTTTTAAAAACTCCATATGTAACTCCTGCCCTCTTCTTCCCTTCTCCCTTATCCGCTCTCCTCTCCTCTTCTTTATATTTAGAACAGTGATTTCATAGATTTAGGGAAATCCCAGTCAGAAAATTCAGTTGTATGTTATCATCCATCCAGCATCGAACTAAGAATTAGAAAAGACTTTGTTTTGAATAATATAGACATTAACAGAGCAAGGCATTTAACTTCTCTGGGCCTTAGCTTCTTATCTGTATGACTAGAGTTGGACTTGATGACTTCTAATATCTTTTCTGGCTTTAAATTTATAATCCTAAAATTCCTTTACAAATACAGATAAGCTACTGTTCTGCATATTCTAATATGAGAGAGTTAATCTAGGAAATCAACAACCTAAATGATTTGTCTAGAATCATGCAGCCTAGAGATCTCAAAGATAGGCTATCTCTCCTTCCGGATGTTATTGAGGAGACTCACATCCTCAGATCTTTCAAATAGAATAGGAAAAACAACATTAAAAAATCACAGAAAGATATTAGATTAATCCAGGTCGTCTTGTCATCCTAATTATATTTGATCTGTCCACATATGAACAATGACTATTTCTCCAATTATTTAAATCTGACTTTATTTGTATAAAATCTTTTATAATTGTGTTCATGTACTTCTTGAGTTTGTTTTGTCAATTATACTCAGGTATTTTACTTTACCTGTGGTTAATTTTTTTATTGAGTTTTCTCTGACTATCTCCATACAAGACATTTTTGTGATCCCTAGAAATGAGGGGAGGAAAAGATGGAGGGAGTTAGCTTGGAATTTTAATGTAACAAATAAGCAAATAATTGAATAGATTTTCAAAAAGAAACTAGAAATATTTTCTTCCTTTTGCAAAAAAAAATGGGATTAGATACTTTAAGTACTAACACTGAAATGGATTAAAATTGGACTGGATTTCCTTAATGCCTATAATTGAAGGCAAAAGCAACAGAGAAGAGGAGATAGAGCATTGACCTCAAAGTCAGGAAGAGCTTGGTTTATTCAAGTTCTGTGGCTGACACATTGATTCAGTGATTCTAAGCAAGTCATTTAAACTTTCAGTATCACAGAATACTTTCTAAAATTAAAAGTTTCAGAGTAGCCAGTAACTTTCATGGGTAAGAGCTGTTTTCTCACCCAAGAGTTCCCTATCTCTTAAACGAAGTATGTAATAATCATAGTAACGCACACATACATACACACACAGGACCCTGGGTAACTGTAGTAATTATAAAAAGTCAATCTTGGTCCAGCAGAAAAAATGAGGAAATGTAATATCCTATATTATTCTTGAGATCAATGCCCTGTGCCTGCATGGGGGGGTGGAGGGGGTAGGGTGAGGTAAGAGTTGGGAAAGCCAATGAGAGGAGAGCTCTTCAGTTCTTTTTCATCTTTCTTCTAGTCTCTTTAGTCTCTTTGAGTTCTGCAGTTTTTTTCTGGCTTCTAGCTATGAGAGAAAAGATAGATGATGCCAATCTTATTTCATGTTGTTGGAAAGAAGTCAAAATGAGAGGAAAAGTCAGTCTTCCTCATGATACTATACATAGCTTGCTACACTGAAGACACTGGGGAACTTCTTGGGTGAGATGCAGTACTCTTTCTCTTAGTTTATCTGAGTTATCTTTACCTCACTGTCATGGGGAAGAACTCCATTATTCTATGTGATACTTCCCCTGATTTGTTTTTTACTATTGAATTGGACAAATGGGTTGCTTTGCTATTTTCTATGTGTGTTCTTTGTAGAACTGGTATTTGGTGGGGAAACAGTCAAGCTTTGGATATAGAACTTGGAATCCTGCTTCCCCTACTAATAAAACAGTGATCAGAAGAAAACCACATGTCTAGTCAATATTTAAGGGAACAAATAGAATTCTAGCCCAATGTTTACTCTCTATAAGGAGAGCAGAGGACTCTGGCCTCAACTCCCTCCTTCTACTCCTATCCAGAAATAAAGTTTTCCTTTAAGCCACAGAAAGCTCACACCCTCATGCTATATAGAGAGGACATCTTTTACCACATTTTTAAAGTTCTATTGATTTTTTCATTCTATTGTTTTCAGTCATATTCAATTATTTGTGACTGCATTTGGGATTTTCTGGGTAAAGATACATTTCCTCCTCTAGATCATCCAACAGATGAGGAAACTGAGGCAAAAAGAGTTAAGTGACTTCCCCAGGTTCACACAACTAATAAGTGTCTGAGGCCAGATTTGAAATCAAGAATATGAGTCTTTTTGACTGCAGGTCTGCCCTCTATTCACTGTGTCACTTAATTGCCCTATACCCTTTGATTTTATCCCATAGTTATTTTTATGCCTCCTCCCAAAATATCCTTCCCTTTGTAATATACAAAGAAAAGCAGTTAACCAAAAGCAATGATTAAAGATATTGTTGGGAAGAATATCTGGCATTCTGAGCCCAGAGTCCCTCATCCCTCCTTAAGAAGAAGGGTGTTTCATCATCATGGCTCTGGAACCATGACTTATCATCTCATGACATCCAAATAACAGATTCAACTTAAAAGACAAGTTTTCTACTGGCAGGATTCAGTAGAATATAAATATATTTTGGGGTAAGTTTTGTGCTATTTTTGTCTTTGTTATCTCCAAATTCTAACACAATGTTTGGCACATAGTAGACCCTACCAGTAGAAAACTTGTCTATTGAGTTGAATCTGTTATTTGGATTTCATGTGATGATAAGTCATGGTTCCAGAGCTATGATGGTGAAACACCCTTCCTCTTAAGGAGAGGTGAGGGACTCTGGGCTCAGTAAATGGAATATGTCAGGTACTAGAAGTAAAACAGAAATAATACACAGTTCTTACAACCTAGTAGAAGAAATATGATCTTCAAATGTTAGGTATGTACATCTAATAAGAAGGGTGTCAGGAAGAATTCAGAGGAAGGAGAATCCCTTCAAGAAAAGAATTTGCTTTCTGAAGCCAATTAGTCTTTTACCTGCCCATTCTGATAAAATCTAAAGCAGGTAGGTAACATCAACAATGCTTGCTGTGACCAGAGTAACTATGAAGTCTAGAGGAAACACTGTCATCTACAGTGTTGAGTACCATGTACTTTCAACAATTATAGCATACTGCTAGAGTGTTAATTCTTTATAAGTATTACAAAGACAAAAAAGAGGCATAGGTGATATAGTGGATAGAGTTATTAAGTTTAGAGTCTAGATCTGAGTTCAATGTCTATCACAGAACCTCACTATCTGTATGATTATGGACAAATGACTCATTTAACCTCAGTTTGCCTGTTTTCTCATTGGTAACATAAGTATAATGGTAGCATTTATCTCACAATATTTTTGTGAGAATTAAAGGAGATATTTATAAAGTACCTTAATGTGCTATATAAATGGAAACTTTTTTAAAAATTGGTAAAAATTATCATATTACCTATATATTTCTCAAATATATTATAAAGGGAACCCCTTCCTCCCAGAGTCATGAAGTTCTTGCTTTTGTAAGCCAGCCCATTAGTGTGGCTGGAATGCTCCAAACAGAAGTCACAGGTTAAGAGCCCCTAGGAACATGGCCCTGAAGTAAGGGTTATGAGTCCGGGTCAGAGAGACTTTGATCCCTTTGTGGTCACCAAATGTAATATTGAAAATTAATAATATGCAAAATGTAATATTTAGAAATTCATTAGGAAATATAATATTAGTAAAAAAAAGAGTATTTTGGTTGCCATTTATAAAATAATTAACCCTTAATTTACGAGGATGATGGTAGCTTTTAACAATTTAATTTTAATATAAATATAGTCTAAGAAAGAATTAAGTAGGGAAGGAAATAGAAAAATATTTCCTAGTCTACCACCCTAATATTACCAGCCCACAAGAATGTCTTTCACCTGAGCTACCAACGCCAAATCACAGAAAGACCCCCAGCCAAGATCTCCAGGAAAGAATCTGATCTCCTCTATGGTATCAATTTTTTCAGTCCTCTTTCTCCATTTCCCTTCCTTTCCCTGTGTGCTCATCTATTAGCCCTAATATCAATGCATACCCAAAAGTTTTAGACTATGGAAACCTGTCATTAATTGTTAAATATCATGGGGCTATTACTAATAATTGCGTCTGATTTCCGAAGAAGGGATCACAAAAGAGCTGCTGTACAGTGCCAAGAAGCAGAAAGTCAAGAAGATGAAACAATCCCAGTGGGATTGATGAGAATCTGTACCAAGACAGAGGATTTCTTTTGAGATTCAAGGAAGTGGCTATTTGATGACGTTAGATTCAGGATTTCCCTGTGCCAGATTTCTGATCAGTACCTTAGTTTGGCTACCATTTTGGCTCCCCTATCCCTGGTAGTGAAGGTATAATAGGATCAGGGAATTATACTTCCCTTTTACTTGAAAATATAATCATTTTTCTTTCTTTTATAATATGGCAACTTTCTATAGTCCTGGCTACCAATGGGTAAGTGCTGTATTGTTATAATATGGGTTGTGGGACATAAATTACTTTAATTGGATCCTGATTAAGGACTTGTTATGGGCTTATTCTTGCTTACTTAGAATTTTTATATACATAGAGTTTGAGATTTTTTTCCGAAAATTCATTTTTTTCTTCTTTTTTTCTTCTATTTTTTTGTTTTGTTTTATTTTTTATGTTTTTGGTTTTTCTTTTGAGAATTGATTCATATACCCCATAACCCAACCATGTATCCAGAGTTGATCTGGGTATTGGTCAACATCCTCCTCAGGGAGGATTATATAATTTTTATTAAATTCAAGATTAAAAAAAAATTTTGAGAGAAATTTCAGGAAAAGAAACTTGTTAACTCCCCAAATCAAGAAAGTGAACTATTTGGAGAAGGTGCCATAAAAAAGCCTACAGAAACCACACTGCATCAGAAGATCCAGAATGAAATTTGGGATGTAGTGAATCTAACTGAAGGAGGTCAAACACATTTACTCTGAATGTAAACTCTTATGCCAAAGGGGATTGCCCCCAATTGTTTTTTTGTCAATGTGCCTACCAATCATTGGTTTTTCACTCTTTCTCTTTTATTTCCCTCTTATCCCCAAATTATTGTGATTATGCATCTCTAGTAAACTACATATTTTTTGATCCAGCAATACCACTACTGGACTGTATTTCAAAGAAATCAGAGATAAGGGAAAAGGACCTACCTATTCAAAAATATTTTAACAGCTCTTTTTAAAGTGGAAAAGAATTTGAAACTGAAGGGTTGTCCACCAATAGGGGAAATGATGAACAAGTTGTGGTCTTAATGGGATTCTATTGAGCCATAAGAAATGACAAACAATATGTGTTCAGAAAAAACCTGGAAAGACTTATTTGAACTGATGCAAAGTAAAGTAAGCAGAATTAGGAGAGCAATGCATAAAGTAATAGAAATAATATACAATGATCAACTGTGAAGGACTATACAATTACCAGAAAAGGAAATTTCCAAGATAATCACAAGGGACTCATGAAAAAAAAAATGCCATCCACAGCCAAATAGTAATTGCTAGAGACTGGTTTTAAATCAAAGCAAGCCATCTTTTACTTAATTTCCTTTATGGGGTTGTAGTAGTAGTAGTAGTAGTAGTAGTAGTAGTAGTAGTAGTAGTAGTAGTAGTAGTAGTAGTAGTAGTAGTAGTAGTAGTAGTATGTGTGATATCACAACATGAACAATATGGAAATATGTATGGCATGAAATTACTGATATAACCTATATCAGACTATTTACCAAATCAGGAAGGTGGTGAAGGTTAGGGAAGAAAGAAGAAAATATAAATCCTAAAATGTCAGAAAAAAATTGTCAAAAATTGTTTCTATAAGTAAATGAAAAAATATATTAAAACAAATTTAATTTAAAAAATAAAAAATGGCTTTAAGGCTGATAGCAAAAATTGTTCATATCACAAGTTTATTTCTGTTTAATTCAGTTTTTAAAATGGTAAAGAAAATGGAGCTTATTCATGATTTATCTATAGTCTTATAAAGTAGAAGATGAAAAACTAGGGAAAGGAATTGAAAAAAGTGAGGAAAGGAAGATATTAAAGGGGAGGGAATTAAGGGCAGGTGAAGGAGCACTAAGGGAAAAAAGAGGACAGCAAATGAGGAGTCAATAGATTAGTTATGACTGTTATAACTGGAAATCCTCGTAATTTGTCTTGTATTCTGCTCTATTTCAAGTGTGAACATTTTATCTCTATCAGATGGTGAGCTCTTAAAGGGCAGGACCTTTTTATTCTATAGTTTTCTCCACAGCAACTAATAGAGGTAGACCAAAATTCTCATGCTCTTGTTCTCATTAGCTCTTCCTATAACAAGGAGAAAGAAATCTGATAAATTTCTTCTCAATCCAGCTATTCTTGACTTCAGATATTCTAGGGGTCAGATGTATTTACATTAAAAAAAACTGGGTAAGGAAATTCAAACCCAAATAAATCACTAATGGTGAAATTTCAAATATAATAGTATATGGGCAAGGTGGTTATTTTAGGGGGAAGAATTCCTAACCCTCCTCAAATCATGCTTTGAGGTTGATTTTTTAAGGTCAGTTCATTCCAGGAGAATATAAATGGCTGGAGATTGTTGGAATTATTGTTAGCTGTTCCACTCAGCTCCGTCACCCTCCCTCAGTATCTGGAGCTTCTGCTTTTCTCAAAGCAGTCAATAGGCAGTTCAGTTTACAAGGAACTTGGCCCCAGGGCATTGTGCAAATGGCAGGGTCAATAGTTTGATGGGAGCAAGAATGCCAGGAAATGGGAAGAGAACCACTCCAGTTCTTTGAACTTGCTGCCATGGTGAACAGCAACTCAGTCTTTGACTTTTTGTATTTTTATAAATTGAAGGAAGTCAGGGAAGAATCAAGGAGTCAGAGATGAGGCATTGAGGCACTCTATATAAGACAGTATAGCTATGGTTGACACAGGTAAGGAACATTCAGACTAAAATGCTACATGAGAAGGAACACTCTAGCCATAATGGCTATTAAACCATGAAACCAGTGAGTAGAACCTGAAGAAGGACTTAAACCCAGGATAACTTAGATTAGCAAGATGAAAAAAGTTCTTGAGTGGCAAGGTCATGGCCTATTGGCTTGTTCCTGTCTCTACTTCCTATAATTTCTGTGATGACATATTTTCTTTCTCCATTGGCAACTCAAAATAGCTGGGTTTGAAGGGGAATTTTTTTCTCAAAAATGAAACTAAAAATCCCTCTGTATTAGAAACCAAACGTAAAATATTGTAGCTGAAGAAGAAGAAAATTATGTACATAGTTATGAGAAATTGAATATTAGGGTTAAATGTGTCTCAAGAGGCTGTCAATGCTAAACCAAATCTCTCCTCCTTACTCTCCCAAGTGTTGTTTTTAATTTTAAACTGGGAGAATTTCCAAGTTTAAAGACTGAAATGAACAGAAGAAGGAAGGCATGTGTGAGGATGTGTAATTCAACACCAATCTTCTACTGTTCGAATTTTTGAGTTTTCTAGTGTTTGGAACTTCTTTTCATAAAAAAAGGATTGGTATTTTAAAAGTTTCCCAGACATAATTGGGATGACCTTATAAAAGGTATTTTGTGATTGGTAAATTAGGATTGGTAATATATTGGATTAAAGGATTAAATAGGTTTGTGACCTTGGGCAAGTCACAACCTCTGGGCTTCACTTTTTAACCTATGAAAGAAGAGTTGGACTAGATTGGGGCTTCTTAACCTTTTGTGTAGCATGGCCTCTTTGACAGTCAGGTGAAATTTTTGAATCCCTTATCTGAATGTTTTAAATGAACAAAATAAAAGATAGAGTATTACAAAGGAAATAAATTATATTGAAACAGGTATAAAATTTTGTTTTTTTATAAAATAAGTTCATGAAACCCATGTTAAGAATGCTGGAAGTTTATCCAACTTTAAAATAATCAGACTTAAAACAGACATTTGTCTTCTTCATAATGGGAAGGGATTATTATTATAATGCAATATGACCAAAGTAATATCTGAATGCCATGGGAATGCAGAAAATTCTACTAGTTGACACAATGATGTGGGATAACAGATATTATGGGTGGGACCTTCCTTTTCCAGGAAGGTTTTTTGTAGCCTGTGAGTCAACAAGGCAGAGTCAGATATAATAATGATAACTAGCATTCCTATGTCCTACAAGGTTTATGAAGAGCTTTACAAATGCTAGCTCATTTGATGACAAATCTGTGAAGTAGGTGCTATCACTATCCTCCTTTTTACAGGTGAAGAAACTGAGGCTGGGAGAGGTTTTAGTAATTTGTTCAGGATTACACATCTAAGAAATGTTGGAGAATGAATTTGAACTCAGGTCATCCTGACTGTAAATCCAGTGCTCTAACTACTGCATTATGTAGCTGCTCAGATGATTGAGTCCCAAAGAAAAGAAAGAACTAAAAATGAGAGGTTGCCCAATCAAGCAAAAAAGTGATTTTTCTTTTCAAGCTATACATTCCTTAAGTGAATAGATGAAGTAGCAGGAAGATGTCTTTGGTGTAGCCTATAAGTACTGCCAGTGAGAATGAAAGTATGAATTATATGTTAAAAGTGTTTGATTCAATTAAGCAAATATTTATTATGAACATACTGTGCCAAATATCTTTTACTAGGTAAAAGGACAGAGACAAAGTTTAGATGTGAAATATTCTCTTCCCTCATAGAAGCTATAACCTAGCAGGGTTATAGTGACTACACTGATGATTTCAGTAATATGAGGAACTCCTTGTTGAGAAAACTCCCTCTACAATTCAAGATAGCAACTTCTCTTTCAAAGTTTTGGAAAATGGCTTGGGCCATGAGAGGTTAAGTGATTTTCCCAGGGTCAAGTAACCAGTATGTGTTAAAGACAGAACTTAAACCTGGGTGTTCCCTCTTTGAGGCCAGCTCTCTACCTATTACACCATGGTGACATGTATAATAACTATAACATAAAGTAAAACAAGACAACATCGAGTGAACCATTTTACAAGATGTCTCAAGGAAGGGAAAGTGTGGGGTAGCTAGGTGTGTATTTCCTAGTTATGTGATTCTCAGCAAGTCACTTACCTCCAATAGTCTAACCCTTAACTGCTCTTCTGCCTTCAACTAATACTCAGTATCAATTCCAAGACAGAAAGTAAAGTTTACAAAAAAAGAGAAAGTGAGAAAGAAAGTGAGAAAGAAAGGAAGGAAGGAAGGAAGGAAAGAAAGAAAGAAAGAAAGAAAGAAAGAAAGAAAGAAAGAAAGAAAGAAAGAAAGAAAGA